>NC_051307.1:184537461-184840491 GCF_015220235.1 Choloepus didactylus
GGTTGGGCCTGAGGGTCTGCCTTTTTAACAGACTCCTGGGTGAATCTGATCCTGGTGCTCCCAGAGCACACACTTTGAGAAGCCAGGCTTCAGAGCACACATGGGTCAGCAAATTATGGCCCTCCAGCCAAATCCATCCTGCCTCCTGTTTTTTTTTTTTGTAAATACGGTTTTATTGGAACACAGCTACTCCCATTTATTTACATATTGCCTATGACTGCTTTCATGTTACAATGGCAGAGTTGAGTAATTGCAACAGAGATCACATGGCCCCAAATATTTACTATTTAGCCTGTTACAGAAAAAGTGTGGCAACTCTTGCTCAGAGGTTTCTTGGCACCCTGAGCCCAGTTATTCCAATTATGGATACAGACCTCAGCCCTTAGAGTCTGCAGCAAGTTAGATGATGCTGTGCCCATCTTATAGAGGTACCAACTGAGGCTCAGAGGGGAAATAATTTACCTGGGGGCACACAGCAAGTTAGTGACTGTAGTAGTTTGAAGCTGTTATGTACCCTAGAAAATCGTGTTCTTAAATTTAATCCATTTCTGTGGAAGTAGACTTATTGTGGGTAGGACCTTTTGATTAGGTTATTTCAATTGCGATATTACCATCTTCTTAATCCTCTTAATGGAGTCCTTTTTAAGAGGATTAAAGGCTGAAAAAGCCCAGAGAAGCTAAGAAAGACAGAAGCTAAAAGAGAAATGCTCAAAGAAGTTTAGGAAAAAAGTCTCTGGACTTGATGAGAGAGGACACACAAGAAACAGAGAGGAAGCCACTGAAGCCACTGAAGCCAGAGGCTAAAGCAATGCAACCAGGAGAGAAGGACCAGCAGACTTCACCATGTGCCTGGCCAGGTGAACAAGAGGAGTCCCAGATCGCCAGCAGCCTTTCTTCAGAGAAGGTATTGTCCTGGTGATGCCTTAATTTGGACACTTTGTTGGCTTAAGATCTGTAAACTTATAAACTAATAAGTCCCCATTGTTAAAAGCCAGTCTGTTTCTGATATACTGCATGTCATCAGCTTTGGTAAACCAAAACAGTGACAAACCAAGGTCTCCTGGTTTCTTATTTTGATGCCCTTTCTACCTACCTTAATACCTCTTGTATACAAGCCAAAACTGGATGGCACTTACTGTATAAGTCACCTACTGCTGTGTAACAAATTACCCTCAAAACTTAAAACAGCAGTAAACATTTAATTTCACTCACAGTTTCTACAGGTCAAGAATTTGAAATCAAGTTGGTCATGCAGCTCTGGCTCAGGTATTTTCATGAAGCTCAGTCAGATGTCAGGTGGGGCTTTAGCCATTTAAGCCTTGACAGGGGCTGGAGGATCTGCTTCCTAGGTACTTCTCCCATGGGTAGCAAATTGGTGCTGGCTGTTGGTGGGCAGCCTCAGTTCCTCTCCACATGGACTTCCCCACAAGACTGCTTGAGTGTCCTCACAACATGGCTGCTAACTTCCCCCGAGCAAGTGAGCCAAGAGCAAGATAGCCAGGGGTGAGCTGTGTCCTTTCTATGATTCCAGTCTCCAAGTCACAGTGTTATTTCCGCCACATTCCATTCATCAGAAGTGAGATAGTATGTCCAGTTCACCTTCAAGAGGAGGGCAGTTAGATGCCATCTTTTTAGGAAAGAGTGTCAAAGGATCTGTGACATATTTGAAAGTGACCACACATGGTTAGCCCAGTATGCAGATTTCTATTCCATGGCCTGCTAGGAGTAGCAGGGGTCCTGTGGTATTGCCTCAGTGAAGGTCTTTTGTTGACCATCCAGTGTCAAACTAAAGGCCTAAGCAAGAGCAGGACTTTAAGGTATTAGCTGGTCACAAATTTCTAGCGACACCTGGCTTCAAGCTTTGTCTTGTCTCAGAGCAACCAAGGGAGAGATCAGGGAGGGCCAGAGAGAGGCACCCATTTTCATGGCATGTTTGAAAGTGGGAAAAAGATCATAAAAGTCCCTAAGGTGATTCTTCTTCTGGGTCCGGTCTCACTCCCATTCGAGAATTGCTGGTCTAACCTCGCCCTCCCATTTCCCATACTGGCCAGTGCTCCACTGTCTGTCTTGTACTGGACTGAACACACTTCTGTAAAAACTTTGCAGAGACACAAGAAGGAGGCTATGAACTTGTGAACTAAATGTACCCTTCCATGTGTATATCTCAGCCAGCCAACTATATTTCTTATCAGATCTGTTTCCCAGGCAACGTCTGGTTCTAATGGGTGAGAGTCGAGTTTATTCTTCCACTCCCTGCCACCTCTTTGGAATGTGTGTGTCTGTGTATGTGTGTTTTAAGTGTGGGAACTAATCCAGACAGATGGTAAATTCTGGTCTCTACATTGAACAATGTTCTGTCTGTAGCTCCATAATCTCTCCTAAGCAGTGTTTGGACACCCTCTAGTGGGTAAAGGAAAAGGTCGCCGTGCTTGCTGAGCAGAAGAGCTACTGACCAGCAAGGGGAGAGGAGCTGACTGGCTTAAAGGGCCCCTTGACTCTCTAAAGAAAATATCCAGCAGATGTAGGGAGAGGTCAGCTTGAGGATAATGTGGTTCTTTGATGGTCCAGGGATGGGATAGACTTTTAATGTTATCTTTTCTGACTCATGTTAATAACCTGACTTGTTTGAAAAATGCAAGTAACAAAACTCTAAGTATGTGTATTTGTACATGTGAGTATAGATGCTGGCATAGAGAGTATATGAAATGGTAAAAAAACAGGAATCATCAAATTTTTCTGTAAAGGGCCAGATTGTAAATATTTTAAGTTTTGCAGACAAGAGGCCACATACTCTGCTGCTGTAGCAGGAAAACAAGCAAAGATAGTACGTAAACAAATGAGCATGGCTGTGTTCCCTAGCTGTATAAAACAGGCCACACCCGGCCGTGGGCTGTAGTTTGTCAACCTCGGTGAAGAAGAAAGAACTGAATTTTGTCGTCTCTCGCACTAGATGGTAAAGGCCTCAGGGGCAAAGACTCCAGAACTTACCCACTTTGTAACCTGAGTGCCAGCACCTGGTGCAGGAGGCGCTCCCAGTGTTTGCTGACCAGAAAAGCTCTTCTGTCAACCTCTGTAATACATGAACTTTCTTCTAGGACTTCCTGGAATTCGTGAAGAGCAGCATACTCCCTGAACTGGAGTATCAGAGCGAATAGGATTAGCTGCCATCTCTGTTTTCTTTCTGGACGTTTGTTTCTACACGAGAGAACAGTAGACAAGAAGGTGTTGTGCTGGTTGGCCCCATGCCACCCTGACGACGATACTCCTTGGTGGCCTGCATCAGTGGGCTGTGGCTGGGAAGGAAGCTTTTGAGACAGAACCAAGGATGGGTTTGCATGGAGGCTTCTGGAACTTACCAGGAACTTCTTAGGCCCCAGAGGCTTGTACAGAGGCTGGCAGCATCCAAGGCAATGCTACAGCTATAACATAAGCAAGGAAACAGCAGGAGCCAGCATTCTTGTGTCAAACAATGGCCCTTTCAGCATTGTACCTAGCTATTCCTTTAGGGTGGCTTTATAGTCTGCCAAATTGCTCTGTTTCTGCAGTTATTGATCATAATAGTAGCTGTCATTTATAGAGCATATTGTCTTATCATGTGGATTTTAGATAATAAGCATTATCCCTATATTATAGATGAAGAAACTGAGGCACAGGAAAGTTAAATGATTTGAGGCATGATATTGAAATTATTTAGCACAATTGTTAAAAGCTTGGACTAACTTTTACTTAACTCTCTGTGCCCGAGTGTCCCCATGTGTGAAATAGTGGTAATAAAATCAGAGGGGTGCTGTGTAGGTTAAATGGGGTAAGGCAGGTGAAGCACTTCCTAACTCTGTAGTAGATATTATGCTATTACTATTATCCTCAGTCTTGGCACATAGTAGGTGCTCAGTAATTATTGGTTAAGTGATTGAAAGTGATTTGCACAGTCACAAAGCTGGCAAGAATCCAAAGTCCGAACCTTTCTACTAGGTCAAGTGGGCTCAGCATTACACCATTTAACCAAGTTAGAACAGAGGGCATGGTAACCGTAGTGATGAGGTGGGCCTTGTGACTTTGAAGGTGTCCACACTGGACAAGGAGAACAGATGTTAAGGGTCATATACTCCCAGGCCACTTAGCCTGACATCTTGGTGATATGAATTGCTCACAAGAACATCCTGAAGTTTGGTCCATAAGTCCAGGAGCTGAAAATAACAGACAAGACTCCTTGGCTCCATTCAAGTGTAAAAATCTTGGTTGACAGAGAAAAGGAAATTTTTTTTTTTTGCCTGAAAACTGAGTGGGGGAAGGGTGCCTCCTAAGAATCATAAACCCTGTTAATGATATTAGCTTGATAGTACAGCTGACCAGCACCTAGCTTGTACTAAGTACCATTGGGCATACATTATTTATTAACTCATTTTGTCCTGTCAGAATCCTGAGGAGAGTTTCTATTTACCCATTTTATAGATGAGAAACCTGAGGCTGAGGTTAGTGACTTGTCCAAGGGCAGCAAGTAGAGCACAGGCAGGATGATTCCAGGGTCCATGTGTTTTCACTAAGCAAACTGCCTTTCAGCCTGCCTTTACCATGAGCAGTAGCAGCACCCAGCCTGAGGGGAGAAGGAGGGAAAGGGGGAATCAAGAATTCAAGACTCTATAATGTGAATTAAAATAGTACCAGACTAGACATTGCAGCTCAATGCTAGCTCTGCTTTGACCGCTGTGACTCTGGGCCAGTTGCTGCATCTCCTGAACTTCTCTTGACTCAGTTTCTCCATCTGTAAAATGAGGAATTGATCAACTCCAGCACTAATGGTCTGTGGCCCTCAAACCACTACAGAATGAGTTTCAACTTTGAGAAAAGGTGCCTTCCTTGGAGATTGGTGTCCAATGTCAGGCCACGGGTCAGCCTTCTCTGGAGCAGGGCTGCCATCTGGTCTTTGTGTATAAGATCAGGGCCAACCTGAGACTCACTTGAAGGGTGTCTGTTTCAGAGCCTTTTGCATTCCCTCCATCACCCAAAGTTTGCCTGACTAACTCCTAGTCATCCATTTAAGTCTCAAACTTCCTCCGACCATCTAGACCTGGTCAGGTCCTTGGACTTTACTTTCTCATCTTAGCCTAATTTACTCTCATAAGAGTTATCACAGTTTATGGTTAAATGTTAACGTAACATCTCAGGAGACAGAGACCACCATGGTATCTCCAGTAAGAACTCAGTGAGGCTTTTGAATGAATGAATGTTATCGCATGTGTGCCATATCAAACAAATGTCAAGAGAAGAGCAGTCAGACATAGTAATATTGTGTGATTCTCTCACAGCAGGGTACATAAGAGTAAATCTACAACAGCTGATTTCCAGCTCCACTTCATTGCAAAGAACTCATAGGGTAAATAACATAAAGCAAGTGAGGTATTTCAGAGGTATGCTGAGCTTGCACCTGGAATAACGCAGCTAACCTGGTCAAAGCCGGCTGGGAACTGCTGGTCCATTGCTCCAGGGATGGCCTGGTTAACCATCAAAGTCACCTGTCTGTTTTCAAGACTGAAGTACAGATGCACTAAGGGTGCTCTAAAGCCAAAAATAAATCATCCAGCTTGTGTGCTCTAGCAGTATAGCATGCTCTGCTCCCCACTGGTGCCCAGAATGGCCCCGCAGTCCCAGTAGATGCACAGTAAGTATTTGAAAAATTGAGACCCTTTAACAGAGCCAGGAGATAATTCCTCTGAGCAGCAGAATAGCTGTAACAGCGCTCATGGACTTGACTCCATGGGAGAGGTCCTCCCTGACAAGCTTACGGCACCTTTTGGTATGATTTTAAAAAATCTAAGGCATCTGTTTTCTTAGTCCATAGGGTATTGGAATCAAGATGTGCATGGGGTGTGTACAGACAGAGGGCAGAGGAGGGCTGTTGGAATCAACTTACTGAGAGACACACGAGGTAACGGTTAGTGATTTTCAACTTTAAAAACTTTGTCCGTAGCCACTCACAGATGCCTGGGACCACTCAGAGCAGGGCAAGCAGTCTCATTGCACAGCACAGACCTGTAATTGAAGTAGTTGAGGTTTGTGAAGACCCTATTAGGAACACTGTATTTAATTTTAAAAGGAAGATTCAGAAAATATATTTGATTACACTCATTACCTTATTTTTCTTGGGGAAGGAGGGAAAAGAAAAGTCTTAGTTCACTAAAAAAGTATAGAAATCTTAACCTTGAAGGGTATCCATCAGCTATCAAGAACCAAAAGCAAACATCATATAAATGTGAAACACCAAAACAAATAAAAGCATTAGAATGTGTATATACAATGGAATATATTCAGTCTTAAAAGGAATGAAGTTCTGGTACATGCTATTACACAGATGAACCTTGAAGACATCATGTTGAGTGATATGTCAGACACAAAGGGACAAATATTGTATTATTCCATTTAAATGAAATGGCTAGAATGTGCAAATTCTTCAAGGTGGAAAGTAGAGTACAGGTTACCAGGGGCAGGGTATGGAGTGGGGAGGCGAGAGGTTGGGGGGTTAATGCGTAATGGGTACAGGGTTTCTGTTTGGGGTAACGGGAAACTTCTGGTAATGGATGAAGGTGAGGAAAGCACAGCATTGGGTGCTTGAGCCCGCTGAATGGTGTGCTTGGGAGTGGTCGAGATGGAAAATTTATGTTGCAAATTTATGTTGTATGTATGTTTTCACAATTAAAAAAAAGAGAGGAAGATTGAAGAGACAGTAACAACTAAAGACAGTACAAGATTCTGGACTGGATTTAATCATGGAGGAGAAAATGCCCAAAAGGACAGTATTGGGACATATGAAAAAAAATGGAATATAGACTGTAAGCTTTATATCAGTTTTAGCTTGGTCTTGATAACCTGTATTTAAGATGGGTTACATAAGTGAATGTCCTTATTCTTAGGAAATGTACGTGGAAGTATTAAGTGTTCAAGAAGCGTGATGTATACAGCGTACTCTCAAATGTTTAGAAAATAGATAAATAGAAAGATAGAATGATAAAGCAAATGTGGCAAAATGTTAAAAAGTTGGTGGAACTGACTATCTGGGTGAGGGGTATGTCAGGGTTCTATCGTAATTTGTGTTATATTTGCAACTGTCATATAAGTTTGAAATTATTTCAAAATAAAAAATCTTTTTTTAAGTTAAAAAAAAAAAAAGGCCAGATAAGAAATATACTTGCTGTGTATCTAGTTAGGTTACTCTCCCTCTCACATAAAGACCTCATACAACTCAATAAGAAAATGATTTTTTAAAACCTATCAATAGATAAGGAAAGAAGTATAAGTAGCTAGTAAGCATTTGAAAAAGATGCTCTACAGTCATCATCACTGGTCAGGAAAATGCAAATTAAAATAGATACAAGAAGAATGTGTTTCTTAACATATAGTCTCTTGACCAACACATCAGCATCACCTCGGAACTTGTGAGAAATGCAAATTCTCAGGACCCATCCTAGAACTACTGAATCAGAAACTAGAAATGGAGGGTAGGACCCATCTCTCTATTTAACAAGCCCTCCAGGTGATTCTGATGCTCACCCAAGTCTGAGAGCCACTGCTATGACCAGGAGAATGAACGAACTACATTCAATGTCACAGTCGAGGAAAAGAAGCCAGACATGAGTACATACTATATGATACCATTCATATGAAGCTCAGATACGAGCAAAAGGAATCTAGGGCACTAGAGGTCAGCATAGTTGTTATCCTTGGAGGGGGGTAGGAGTAACTGGAAGTAGCAAGTGGAGCTTCCAGGGTACCAGTCACATTCAGTTTCTTGATCTAGATGCTGGATGCACAGGTTTATTCAGTCTATGAAAATTCATGGAGCTGTTCACTTATGCTTGCACACTTTTCTCTGTGCCGTATTTCAGTAAAGCAGTGAAAGGCACAGCATGGAATCTCTTTTTTATTGGGTTTTTAATCATTTAAAATAGGGATTTATTCTGATGAGCATGAAAGGAAGAAGCACACATACACTGATGAGAGGGTAAACTAATACGTGGTTTTTTTGTTTGTTTTGTTTTGTTTTTTGTTTTTTTCTTTTTTGCTTCTAGTACAAGATTTTTGGAGAGCAACTTGGCAATACTCTACAGCTTAAAATATCCTGGAAACTCTCCTTCTATGAATTTACCCATTAATTCAGATATGCACAGATATATAAGAATGTTCCCTGGGCATTTTTGTACAAGCAAAAAGGCAAGGAGACTGGTTTCACAAGTTATGGAAAACTGGGCAATTGTTAAAATTGGCGTCTGTGTATAGTAGAGTGGAAGGATGTTTTCCACGGCATTGCTAACTGAAAAAAAGGAAGTTACAAGCAATGTATGCAGAGTGATCCATATTTATAAAGGGAAAAAAAGGATATACAAGTGAGTGGTTAGAAACGCAAAGAGGTTGGGAAGGATAGATACAAAATTGTTAGTATTGGTTTCTCTTGAGAATTTAAAACTGGTGGGTAGGGATGGGGAGGCTGTTGTTTCTCTATATACTTCTATGTTAATTTTTTACCTAAATTTGTCATTTAAGAATTTTAAAAAAGCTTTCCCATTCAGAAAAAAAGTCTTAGCGTTAAACAAATGCTTATCAGGGAAAAAATGAACAGTATTTTTGTAGTCTAAGCAAATAAAGGGCTAGGATTTGTCTTAAACACACACATACACACACACAAAACAGGAGATGAATAGCATTTTTGTAGAATTATTTTCATTGGTATTGGTTATAGTGGGAGATAGAAGGTTTGCTGCTGGATATATTCCAGTTACCTAGGAAATTCCCCTGAGTAGAACAATTCTTTTCTTGATAGGGGCATTCTTTTTACTGTGTTTGCTAGTGAGGTCATGGACCAAGAGTTCCTGCTCTTTAAGAGATGAGTCAGTTGACAGTATTGCCCCTGTGTATAAAAGATGACCACTGCTAGCACATTAACTGTGGGCTCTGCTTGCTTTAATAATGAAAAACGTTTTCACATTCAGAGCCAAGAGCTGTTATTTGACCCTGTCTAGTGGACAAAAGTTAGTGCTGGAGGCTCTTACACCCTTGCACTCCTATGGAGAAGCCATAAACCCATTTATAGTGTCTCTCCACTCAATCGTTATGTTTTCTGTATGAATCATCAGTGGGGATTCTCAGACCCTTTCCATTTGAATCAAGAGGACTGAGATGTTGTTTCAGAGACTGCCATGCCTAATTACACTTATTTCCAGTCTTACTGCTGCAAGTGAATGTCAAAAACACATGCAGAGGTTTACCTGTCAGGATGAATTTGAGCAAAAAACAAACAAACAAAAAAAAACAACAAAAAAACAAAAAAACAACAACACCCATTACTGTGAAGCGTAGAGCTTACAGGAATTCTGTCCTGTTTTGTATATCTTCACTTTAGATCAATTTTTGTTGCCACAGAGGTAAACACAAAAATACATCTCCATTAAGCATCTTTTCTTTGGAATTCATATATGATATCAAGCAGATAAAAGAATGTGAACTACCTAGTTTAAAGAGGAGAAAACAGCAACAGTTAGTCCGTTACCAGGTCCCCAGCGCAGCCGTTCAAACCATTACAGAGATAGGCTTCTCTCAGGGAACAGGTTAAGATGTCCCTCAGACACCTTTGTCTGAGGACTTAACGCTCTTGGCAGTAAGTATTCCTTCTCACAAGGGGCCCAAACTCTTCTTCTTGCAGCATCTGCCGCTTCTAATCTCTGTCTGGAGATCCCAGCCACATCAAACTGGGTAGATTGAAAACTGAGCTCCTGAACAACCACCTCCTTAACCTGCTCCTCCTCATTGTTCCAGTTGAATACATCACACCCTAATCCACTAAGTGAAGCTTCCTAGAAAACTGGAGGTTATTCTGCTTTATCTTGTGCCTCCCATCCTTGTATTGAATCTATTAAAGTCTTGTCTACTTCTGAAATTTGTCTTGAATTAATCCACTTCTCAATATTCTCTGCCACCATATTGGTCTTAAAGACCTCATCTTCTCCCACTTGAATTATTGTGACGATCTCTGAACTTATCTTCTCGCACCCACCCACTTAACCCCTCCGCATGTCCACCCTTCACATGCAGCCCGAGTGGGCTTATAAAAATTTAAACTGATTTTATCATTCTCTTGCTTAAAACCCTCCCCACTGCCCTTAGGATAAAGCACAAAATCCTTAGGCCTCCTAGGCCCATGTAATCTGACCCTAACCAATCTCTTTAACACCTTGCATCAATATCCTGTCTAACTACACCTTCTTACAGGTTCTAGAAAGCTGCAAAGCCCTTCCTACCTCCAGACCTTTGCCCATGCTGCGCTCTGTTAGAAGGCTGTTTTCCTGCCAGTCTCACTAGCTCCTAGTCTTCAGGTCCAGCTTACATGTCATTCTTCAGTACGGCCCTCCCTGATGCTTCTTGCTCCCACCAACAGGGTTAGGCCCCCTATTATGGACCCTTATCATACCCTTTACTCCCCCCCCCATAGCATTTTTTCACCATTGTAATTAGTCAAATGTTTCTCACCCCCACTAGACTTTTAACTTATATATGAGAAGGGTCTATTCAATCTGTTCACCATTTCATCCCCAGGGCCTGATAGCAGGAAGCTTGGTATATTGTAGGTGCTCAAATATTAAAGAAATGAGTGAAATCTATCTTCCTAGCTTTGGGACTAGAACTACTTTAGTATTGTATTCCGCATACCACAAGGAAAGCTAAAGCAGAAATGAAATAACTTGTCCTGAGTCATAAAGCACCAGGACATGCAACCAGAACCTCCTTTAATCATGTTGCCGTCTCCTGGTGATGTGGTTCAGATGCTTTTTCATGACTTAGGAATAAATGCTCCTTGGTCCCTGGAAGGCTCAGGAATGTGAGATGCACACTTGGCTCTGGCCTTCCTTTCTTTGGGACTAAAGACATAATTTAGATTGGTTTCTCTTTCCTTGAAGGTTCCCATTTAAACAATGAATGGCATTGATAGGGCTTTGGATTTAGTCTTACTCAGCCATGCCGTAGACTTGGACAACTGCTGCTGGGATAGATGAGCGACTTTTAATAAAACACTGAGTGACTGTATCTGGCCTGGGCCCTTTCTCACTCTCCTTCCTGAAAGCTCTCTCAGGCCACCGTGGGTTTGCCATCTTCGAGGAGGGCAGCACTAGCAGATGGGAGTGCCCAGAGGTTCATCCCTTGAGGGCAGGGCAGGCCTGGGACTAGCTCTGAATGGACTATATAGTCTTGTTCTTTTGACAGGTATAAGCTTGTGAGTGAAATCCAGCCACAATGTGTGTTGTTTTGTTCCACAGGGTGTTCTTAAGACTCTTAACTAGTCGCAACATTTAAAAATCAAGATGATCTTGTGTAGACTTGAGTTTTTGTGTTTGGAAGAAATGGAAGAACTTGCCCCCAATGTAGCAACAATTGGCTGGAATTGAGTAGAGACTGCCCCCTTAAGATAAGACATAGTTTTCTTGTTTGCCACAGTCCATGCCCAGCCTACTATGTTCATTTATCTTAACTTTCCTGGAATCTGTTGGCACATAAGTTTGTATCCCCCATTATATTTTTAAGCCACATGTTTGTGTATATGTGCCTGAAAGTTGTCAATAGTATCCTAATTATTTTTTCTCTGCCCCCATTTCCTTCTTCTTCATTTTCTCCTTTTACCTCCCTTTTCTTTTTCACCATCTGTATCATTTGACAGATTCTGGGACTGCTGGTATGGACACTTATTGCTGGAACTGAGTACTTCCGGGTCCCTGCATTTGGCTGGGTCATGTTCGTAGCTGTGTTTTACTGGGTCCTCACCGTCTTCTTCCTCATCATCTACATAACAATGACCTACACCAGGATTCCCCAGGTGCCCTGGACAGCAGTGGTAAGGAAGACTTGGATGATGTTCTTGTCCATTGCCCACTCAATAGGAGGGAGCTTAGTCCTTCTCGAGTCAATTCTAGATTGTCTTTCTGCAAACAGAGGGTGAGGCAAGCCATGGAGACCCCAACACAGCCAATTCTCTCAGCATTGTCCAATTGCCTCTCAAGTGTCTTATGCTTATGTATGAAACTGGACATGTTGGAAGTCCCAGGAATTCCTTTCAGGCAAAATAGCAAACCATTCCTCTAAAGACTGAATCAAGGGGAGTTCAGTTCTCTCATGTAGACTGTTGTTTATTAGTTCCCTGTAACTGATGTCAACCAGCCTTCCTTCATATCCTCCTGGAGCTGGGACTTTAACTTGTTGGATTATAGAGCACTTTGATGTTGGGATGTACCCATACACAAAGAGCTAGAACTGAAAGTGAAAACTTCTGTTAAAACAAATAGGTGCCCTCACATTTGGAAATAGGACTAGTCCAAGGTGACTGGATTCTTGTCCTGGCTCTGGGCACCGTGCTAGATGTGGGACAAATGGATATGGGATCAACAAAGGTGAATCCACATTATAGAGGGAAATAGATAAGAAAATGCATGTATACAGTATACCATGATGCAGGCTGAAGTGGGGGTATATACATTGTGTAATGGAAGTTACCACCTCAACTTGGGTCACCTGGGAAATCTTCAGAGAAGAGATGACATTTAGCTTCACCTGGAAGATTGAATGCACAGGTCCTAAGTGGGAATTCACAGACACAGAAAGTGAGGTTCCCCTTGCCCTGGAACATTTACAATCTTATTGGGGTATTTGCAGTGACCATATGATTTTTTTTTAATCCAAGTGGTGTCACATGAACATATGTATAAAATGGAGCTTTGAAGTGATAGCAATTTTTTTGTTCTCAACCAATCTATCAGAAAAATATCCAGTTCCAAATAACTGACTTAACCAAGTTTGAAATATAGCCTACTTGTGGATTGTAGACTAGAGTTAAATTTTCAGGCAACGTATCCTTTCAAACAGTGCTATCATCTCTCAAAATACATCTGGCTTGCTTTTTTCTGAGTTGCCTTCAGAGCTAAGTTAAGCCCTACAAGGAAATTCCTCATTTGAGGTCACAAAACTGATTGAGTGACTTCTGACTGTTTACCCACATCCAAAAGTGAGGACTCTACATTATTGATTTCAGGAATGTGTCACAGGCTCTGAAAGTAATTCCAAACACGGTGTACGTAAATGTCTAGAACCTTGTAAGAAATGTACCCTGTATCCCTGGGTGGGCAGTGGGAAGGAGAGACTCATTTGGATGTTGGATTCAAACAAAGCACCTTGAAGTAACAGTATCTGTGGGAACATAGGATGGGGAATACAGTGAAGTGGGGAAATTTAAGGAATGCTGTTTTGGAGAAAGTTGTCTTTGAATAGGTCTTGAAGAAAATGACTTTGGACTTGAAAGAAGAGGAACTCAGAAAATGTAACAGGGTTAAAAATCATTGGGATGTAGGAATAAATAGAACCTTTGCTTCCGCTTTTGCCTGAGTCTCAACTTCTAATTAGGTGGTCTAAATTGGGGGTTGTCACGCTTTCTCTGTAAAGGGCCAGGTAGTAAATATTTTTGGCTTTGCTGGCTATACAGTCCCTCACACAATTTGTTGCACAAAAAGCAGCCACAGACAATTTGTAAGTGAATGTGTATGTGGCTGGCTCTGATCCAGTAAAACTTTATAAAAATAGGCAGTGGGAGCCATCTCCTACCTGGCATCATGGCTGCCCTCAGACCCCTCGTAAAGCTCAAGATCATCAAAAAGAGGACCAAGAAGTTCATCCAGCACCAGTCAGACCGATCAAAATTAAGTGTAACTGGAAGAAACCCAGAGGCATTGACAACAGGGTGCAGAGAAAATTCAAGGATCAGATCCTGATGCCCAACATTGGTTATGGGAGCAACAAGAAAACGAAGCACATGCTGCCCTGTGGCTTCCGAAAGTTCCTGGTTCACAATGTCAAGGAGCTGGAAGTGCTGCTGATGTGCAACAAATCTTACTGTGCTGAGATTTCTCACAACATTTCTTCCAAGAACCGTAAAGCCATCATGGAAAGAGCAGCCCAGCTGGCCATCAGAGTCACCAACCCCAATGCCTGACTGCGCAGCAAAGAAAACAAATAGACAGCTGGTGTGCAAGTTGTATTTGTGTGAAATAAAACCATAAAAAGTCTGCCACGTGGTAAAAAAAAAAAAAAAAAAGGCAGTGGGCTAAAGGGCTAAATTTGGTCTTCAGCCTATAGTTTGCTGACCTCTGGTATAGATCATATATAAGCTCTCTCTTCTCCAAGCCTTAAACTCCTAAATTTAGAGCATTTTAATATTGCCTTTAATGGTACATTAAAAAAAATTAACAACACTTCCTTCTGGCCCTCCCTAGTTTTTACAGTGATTTCACTTGTTATCTGAATTTATCATCATGAGGTGTGTCCCTGTGTCATAGGTGAGAAAACTGAGGTCTGGAACCGTGTGACTTTGCACAGATTCATGCACAGCTGGAGTCCATGTCTCCTGACTTCCCTCCTGCATCTCTTTTCTGATCTCATCCTGCTTCAGGTGCTCCTCTGCCTGTGCAGTAAATAAGGGTACCAGCAAGAAGTCAGACCTGCACTTCTATTCCCATCATAATTATCCATCCAGGATTGCATACTCACATGACAGACCATGCAAACGATGAAACTGAACTTGGTTTTCAATTTTTGCCACCCAGACATACTTTCTTAGCATATCAGACAACTTGAGAATATTCTTTACTTCACCAAGAAATGCTCTGAAAATGTGGTCCCAGGATTGCCAGATCTTCTGTTTGGTTCTTTTTGTTTTTTTAGAATCCAGATATCTAAATTGTTGCATGAACTCCCCAGTTTAAAATGTTTGCAGCCAAATTTTTTTAGACATCATTTGGTGCCTACTGATGCTGCAGGTCAAACATATCTGGCTTCTGGTAGGGGTTTTTATTTACTATTCCAACCAAAGAGCCCCTTTGGTAACCCCTCAAAGCATTTGCAAGTTGGGTAAATGGTGTTTACTGAATATCCAGAGTGGGGTCTGGAAAAGGTTTCCATCTGTAACGACTAAAGCCCTCAGACTAAACTTCTGTATTCCCTGCTGCCCAACACAACATCTTACAGAACAGCCTGGGGATCAGATGCCAGCCTTCCTGGCCAGGTCCCAGCACTGACAAGAGCATGGCAAAGTCGGCTGACTGGGATGTGGCCAAGCAACTGATAGGCTCCTGGTGCTGAGCAGGCCTCCGAGAACTCTGACACTCGAAGTGTGATTCCTGGACCAGTAGCTTCAGTTATCACCTGGGAGCTTGTTACAAATATGGAATCTTAGGCCCTGCCCCCCGACTTGCTGAATTAGAACTTCCAGACAGGGCTTGGGAATCTCTATTATTATAAGCTTTCCAGATGATTGTCGTGTACCCGAAGAGTAAGAAGTACCGGTTTAGAGAAAGTGATAGGTGCATAATTCCTTACCTAAAACCCTTGGGCCAGGTGTATCACGTCAATGTTTCTGTAAGACTACATGAATTTTCCTACTAAGAGGGATAATAAAGACTACATTGCCACATATTAATTCAGGTCAGCTTTTGCTGCCTTGTGAGTTTTTAATTTACTCTTGGTTTTCCGAACATGTGGGAATCCAAGATTGCACATTAGGGATAGATGGATATGATTTTAGTCCCCGGGGAACTTGACTGGGAGCCCATCCATGGAACACTGCAAAAACCAGAACTGCATAATCTTGTGCATAACTCCCCAGTTGACAAGGAATGAGCATTGCATTGGAGCCCTGTTTTAACAGTAGGTCACTCCCATAATGCATCAGGGAGAATACAGGCACAAAGTTACCTGCTGTCTTTAAGATGCAGCAGAAAACATAGCTGGTTCCTGCTAGCCCCTCTGAGCTCCTAGGCTCCAAATGCTATGATACTGTTTACCTAGGGAATCTTGGATGTGATTTCTGACAAATCTGACTTGAGCTGAAATTATTAAGCAATAAAATTTGCCCTATTCATAGCATTAAGCACCATAGCCTAAAGAAATGCATTCTCTGAGATTTGATCTCCTGTAGCTCATCCCTCTCAACCTCTTTGCAAGCCCTGTAAGCTACACAGAGCAGGGGTGTTAGACTCCTTTTACTGATAATAGCAGCTGCCATTTATTAAGCACCTACTCTGTGCTGGGTATCATACTTACTATTTTACATCATTTAATTTAATCCTCACAATAGCTGTGCAAAGGCGGAATGGATTATTTCCATTTGGGGGTGAAGAAACTGAGACACCAAGAGGATTTTGATAGCCAGGAATGGAATGCCAACCCACAGCTGTCAGTCCTGGAGTCTGTTGGTTCCCAGTGCATGCATATTCATTTTTTTCTTGCCCTTGGAAGTGGCCATTTTCATTGTGCCATTTTGTGTAGGAAGTACCAGTCCACATATTGTATCTTGGTGGTCTGTTCAGCAGCACCTCTGAAGAGTCCAAATCTTCCCATAAGACTCTTCCACAAAAAGTGCTGGTCGCAGGTTGGATCACGTCCCTCCAAAAAATATATTTTCAAGCCCTAACCTCCAGTGCCATGAACCTGGCCCAATTTGGGAATAGAATCTTTGAAAATGTGATTAGTTAAGATGAAGCCAAACTGTATTAGAGGGACCCTTATCCAATATGACATGTGGCCTTACAAAAAGGGGGAGATTTGACACATTAAGACACACAAGGGAGAAGGTCATGTAATACAGAGATAATGATTGGAGTTATGCTGCCGCAAGCCAAGAAATGCAAGAATTGTTGGTAACCAACAGAAGCCAGGAGAGGGGCGTGGAACAGATTCTTCCCTAGAGATGTCAGAGGGAGCATGGCCCTGCCAACAACTTGATTTTGGACCTCCAGCCTCCAGAGCTATGAGAATACGTTTCTGTGTTAAGTCACCTCATTTTTGGTACTTTGATATGGCAGTGCTAGCACATGATTTGTTAAACCAGGGATGAGAGGTATGAAATGCTCACCCTCCTGTTGGCTCTGCCTCAGGCCAGTGTACTTGAACCTGAGAGGTTAGGTCCCTACTGTCACCTGGTCAGTTCATGTCTTCACCAGGATCCCACTGAGTCATCCTATTTCTCATTAACCAGTCAAGCCAAGGGACTTAGTCTGAAGGGTACCATCGAATTCTAAAGGACTGCCTTTGACTGGCCTCTAGCTGATATATCATTAAGCAGGAATAAGAAAAGTAAATGATGCAAGCTGAGTACTTTACAGTTTACGTAACTTGAGGTAGATTGAATTACGTACCCCAACATAGACACAATCTTAATCTTCATTCCTATGGGTGCAAACCCACTGTAAATAGGGTCTCTTGAATATGTTATTTTTAACTGAGGTGGGCCCAACTGAATGAGAGTGGGCTTCATCCAGAGTACTGGAGGACTTAGAGAGAACTGAGGAGTCCCAGAATTGAGAAACGTGAAGACATTGCCATGGTGTGCAGGCAGAGACAAAAGCCAAGGAACCCCAAGAATTGCCAGCAGGCAGCCAGCACCAGAACGCACAGAATCTGGGAGAAACCAAGTCTTGCTGATATCTTGATTTTGTATTCCTTTGGCCTCAAAACCGAAAGTCAATAAATTCCTGTTGTTGAAGCCAACCCATCGTGTGGTATTTGTCATAACAGATCAGGCAACTAGACACAGATCCTTAAAAATATTACATGGTTTCTCCCATTTTGTAGATTAGATCTGTAATCAGTTAGGTTATAGGTTGATCGGTATGATGGAGAGATCTATGATAACATCAGCTTAAAATTTACTTCTCTCTCCTGTAACAGCCCAGATATAGGTCACCTGTTCCTCAAGTTCAACCAGTGATCCAGGTTTCTTCCATCTTGTGGCTTTACCATCTTTAACATTTGGCTTCTGGTCTGTGGTCCAAGTTGGCTGCTTCAGTACCCACCATCACATCTGCATTCCAGCCAGGGGAACAAAAGGGGAAAAAGGGGTAAAGGGGAAGGTATACTCTTCCCTTTTAAGGCATGATACAGAAATTGTATCCATTACTTCTGCTTACATTCTGTTATCCTACACATGGTCATTTGGCTACACCTCCTTCTTAGAAAGGCTGGGAAATAGAACCTTTATTCTGAGTGACCCTGTGTTCAGCTAGAAACTCTATCACCATGTAAAAAGAGAGAAGAGATATCAGGGAACAGCTAACAGCTTCTGTCACAGGCCTTAAAGAGGTTATTCGTTCAAAGGCACATAGCTAGTGAGTGGTAAACTGAGGACCAGGAGTCAGGCAGTCCAAGTCCTTGTTCACTGGTCCTCCTGTACCCTGAAGCCTCTCACCCAGTTGCTTATCACATGCTCTCTTTTTGCCTATGGATTCAAAATAGAACTTTCTTCATATAGCTGGAAATGTGTCCTACATGAAATTTCTGACAGACCTGATTCAGGAGGTCTGGGGTGCAGCCTGAGAAAGTGCTTTTCTGACAATTTTCCAGGTAATGCTGATGTTCGTGGACCATGGGCCACATTTTGAGTAGCATTGAGCTCCTCTAATAGCTAGTTACAGATAGGGTAGGGAGTGAAGAGGGAATTTTTGCACAGTATATCCTGATCCCTTTTCTCAGCCTTTGCCCAGACCAAATCCCAGCCTTTTATTCTTCCATCAAATATTTGAGTGTCCTTCCCATTCATCATGCTTGGCTTTAGAGGCTGGAGATCTAGCAAGACAGAAGTACAGAGATGAATAGGACATTCCCGCTGCCTTCCAGAAACAAACTCTGATAGGAACAATAGACATGTACGGCACTAAAGCAGACTGAGAGTAAATTCTAAAAAAAGAGGCAGGCAAAATCCAAGGGGAGCAAGAGGAAAGGACTCATTCTTTCTGACTGCTCACTTAAACTTGGGAAAATGTGGAGAAATGCCAGGTGGTAGATCCCAGTAGCTCCATGTCTTCCTTTAAACTCTCAAGACCCAACTTCAGACTCCAGCCTGAAAATTTACATTCTTAGCCATTGGAATAGATTCAGAACAGATGGTAGGAGCCATTCATTATCTTCTTCCACAGTAATAGAATTTTCTTCTACAGTAATAGAATTTTCAGTTGGCCCCTCGGCCACCCAGCTGGTCTACATTTTCCAGCTAGCCTGCCTGCCGCCGGGTGGGCCATAGGACTGAGTTCTGGCTAATGGGATTTGAGAAGTGATGTGTGAAACTTATCCGTCATCTCTTAGGAAGGGTCAGGCTTCCCCCTTTCCCCCTTCTCTTCCTATTAGCTGGTGTGTAGATGGGGGGGGGGGCTCCATCTTGAGCCGGGTGAAGAGTGGTACAGCGTAGAGATGGCAGACTAACACAAAGCTCTGGCTGCTTACCCCGTTCTGTTACGTGAGATAGGAATACACCATCTTACTTAAGTCGCTCATTGAGGGTCATGTTACAGCAATCAAATCCGTACACTAACTGTACATCATTTTGGGGTTTCTTCCCACTGTCCTCAGACCTGAAATTTCTCTTGATGGGTAGAGAAGTTGTAAGTAGGCTTCCTCTGAGTACCGTTTGTGATCCGGAGTTGAAGGAGAGTTGGAAAAAAACAGGTAAACCAGAAGGTTCTGTGCATGGCTGCCTAAAAATGAGCCAGTTTAAAGCTTAATTCTAATCCTTTGAATTCAGTAAGTATTGAATTGGTATATTTACTTTGTATTGCTCTTGGGTACATCGGCCTTTTTTTTTCATCTGCCTGGCAGTGGATTGGCCACTTCAGAGCCTGGGTTATTATCCAGGACAGAGAGGTTGTGCAGGCTGGACTGGAGGCTTAAAGTCACTTGTAATAAACTCTACTCTGAAATTCTGTTATCTGGTTCTAACCTGCAGGAAATCTCTGTGGCATTAAAACAACCTACCTCTGCTTTACTGGGAAAGGAATAGGCATGACTAGCAGCAGTTCAGTCTTTTAAACTGTATATACCAATAATACATTATGGAAGATCAACCAAGGACTACCTGCAATTCGAGGTTTTTGGTCTGTGCGTAAAAGGACATTTTTATACCAAAAAGGGATAGAATTTCAGAAAAGAATTGTCTTTTTCCCCTCCTCTCTCCACTCCCCCCGAAAGGAACAGTTGGAAGTCTTTTGTAAGATACTCTATTTCCTAGTTGCTCCCACTTCACTGTGGCCACGGATGCTTCAAAAATTGACATTTGAGTTGGAGGAGCTTTTAAGGTCTATCAGCTTGAATAGTCTTTGATTCAGGGCCTATTTCTCTATAGCAACAAGACCTTATGTTGCTGTGAAATTTAGTGATATTTCTAGAGCCTTCTGAAGCTTCGTGTAACCCTCCTTCACTTCTGTAGCCACCCAGATCTTCTTTTTTAATCTTCCCGCTAATCGCAGATCCTGGTTTCTTTGCCCTTACTTCTTTTTCTTTCATCTTTCCACTTATTTTCACTACAGCTTCCTGGCCCAGGCATCTTCAGGGACACATTTATTTTGGGAAGTGCCAAGTAGAATAAGACTGGGGAAGCCAAAAAGTTAGATGCTATGAGATAGTATCACTGGAGCTTATAATAAACTGCCAGGGCACCCAAGGGGGTGGTGTATGGGGGAACGATGTTCCTACCTTCTACTTGCCTCTCTTCCCCATTTATCTCCAAGGGAAATAAAAGTTTCTGATTTCCTTAGAGTTCAGAAAAATAGATTGAGGCACATTTACTGAGGGACTGGGTCACTGCATGTAACAGGTCATATACTCAGGGAGTCTTTTCCCCATTTCTTCTCTGCTCCCCCACCTCCCCTCCCCTCCTTCCGCATCCCTGCTGCAGAGAAAAGGCCCAGGACCTATGTCAGGTTGCGGCCAGGTTGAGCGCTCTCTCATTTGTCTTCATCCCTTATATGGGGAACTAGTCATGCATGGGTGCCCCAAAATACATGTTCAAAGATAATCATTGTAAGACTCTATAACAGTTTCACTCACTACATTTATTTTTCAGAAAGAAACTTAAAATCTCCAGATTGTTCCTATACCGGATAAGCCCAGAAACCCAGGGGTACCAGTCTCTCCAAGAACATCAACCAGTTGCATCCCCTTACCCCATAATGTCGACACCCTTTTTCAACATGAAGAAGTTACAATAGTCATTTCCCAAATATCCCTGAAGTTTGAGAGAATGATCAAATGAGAGGGAGGAGTTGTAACAGAGAAAATAGTATTTAATAATTGATCATGACTATTGAATCATTATATAGATATTTCTTTTTAATCTCTAATGTATTGGAACAGCTGGAAGGAGACACCTGAAATTGTGGAACTGTAACCTATACCATACTTTGAAATTGGCTTTATAACTGCTTGTTAAACTGTACCTTGAAATTTATCACTTTTCTGCATATATGTTATATTTCACAATAAGAATGTTAAAAAAAGATATTCATTGCAGCAGTTTATAATAGTGGGAAAATTCTTAACATTTAAATGCCCATAAATATGGAAAAAGTTAAATTACAGGGTATCAGTACAATGGAATGCACACAGCCATGATAAGAAATGAAGTCAGTCTGTTTTGAATAACATATAAAGATGCCTTTGAAATCTTTTAAACGATAAACAAAAACCAAGTTGCGTAACTGTATGTGGTTCCATTTGTATAAAAGTAGATGTTTGCCTGTAGCCCGAAGGAATGAACAGAGGTGAAAGGGGAGACACTGACTTTTTAACTCCAATTTGTTAGGTCCAGTTTGGATTTTGCTTGGTTACAATGAATATGTGTTGCTATTTTAGCATGTTAATATTTTTAAAGTAATACACAGCTAGTTTATTAAAGCAAAATAATTTTAACTCCCACTATTAAAGGGTACAAAATATAACTAAAGTTGCCCACTCCTCTGAGATAACTAAATTTAAATTTAACAGTTTCTGTTTTTTGCTTTTATTTTTAAGAAGGGAGAGTGTCCTTTACTTGGCAAATAGTAAACATATAAAACTCTATGTTCCAAGAGTTTATGTGGCAATAAAAAGAAAATGCCAGTAAGGTTTTTTTAAAATGCACAGATGTGTTCCTGGACCAAAAAAACACAACCAGGGAGCATAGCAAGTCATCCACGGAAACCAGGGCTTCTTGGGGACACGATTCTAATGACAGGTGAGCGTCCCGGGCGGGCGGAACCCTGCGTCTGTCCCCCTTGGATGCCCCTAGCTTAAATGTTAATCTCCCTAACCCAGGAGCAGTGTGAGCAAAGTAGAGAGGTGGTGACAGGCAGACATGCCCCACTCCAGAACACTAGAGTCTGCATCTGGAAAATTCTATGTACTGTCTTTCCTCTGAGAAGAAAAATATTGCCCTTTCCTTTCCATTGCCCATTCTTCTGTGTCTCTGAATTACTGAGGGAGAGATGTTAGTGGCCAGGGGCGACCTCTTCCTTGAGAGTCATCCCTCTTCCTTCCTGTATAAAGCATTGCTTTCTGCTGTTGGTTCTGTCCCCCACGTCCGCCACCCTTATTCAGACAGAAACAAGTTTTGCACATTTCAGAATATGATTTCCTAGAGTTTAAATATAGTTGAAAACCACATACTTGCTTGGATTTACATATCTCTCTTCTCTAAGAACAGGAAAAAATAAGACGAAGCCAAAGATGAGATTAGTTCCCAAAAGGCTATATTAATATATAATCTTTTTTTATTTTTAAGAACTTGTGGCAAGTGCAGTTGCTCGTTAAAATGCCCTTCTGTGCTTAGAGTGCCAGGGTTAGAAAATCAGCTGGGCCTGTTTTGAGAAAGGCTCTCTCCCAGCTCTGTTGTGTGCAGGCACATGTTCTGAAGCACTGTAGCTGCCGTGGGGAGCCCTGGCTGAGGCATAGCTCACTGTGTGGCATCTAGTGCTGGCTTCCTTCCTCAGCCAATATCTTACCAAGTCAAATCTGGATGCAGTGAGGGTCAAGAGCAAACTGAGGGAGAGAAGCGGCCGAATGGGGCATCATGCAGCCGGGCGTGCTGCATACGAGCTGGCGTAAACCCTCTCCTCCTGTTCTCACTGCCTCCTTGAGGCACTGACAGCTGCCTTCTCACAGCGCTCACCTCCCATGCTCCCCCCACTGTCCATTTGCACCCCTTACCATATCTGGACCCAGACCTTCTCTCTGTCGCCCCCAGGGCCTGTGGTTTAATGGAAGTGCCTTCGTCTTGTACCTCTCGGCCGCTGTGGTGGATGCATCTTCTGTCTCCCCAGAGAGGGACAGCCACAACTTCAACAGCTGGGCGGCCTCGTCGGTGAGTCCTCTCCTCCCCCATGAGCCGCTGCGTCCTCCCCAAGGCCCACCTGGGTTCAGGGAAGGGTCAAGGCGATCTGCGGGAACAACTGCCATTTGCAGGGTGACTCGGTGGCAGCTGGCTTGTTGATTTGAGAAGCATCAGAAAATTGGTGGGGCCTTCTGTTGGCCTGAAGTGCAAAGAGGCTGACAGTACTTGAGTGAAAGTCAGAAGGATGGAACAAAATAAGTATCTGAGGGAGAAAAACATTATTAGAGGCATTCTAAGAATAATTCTGCCTACTGTCTATTAAGTGGGGAACAAGTGGCAGAAAATGGGCACAATATGACTCTGTTTTTAATGCATTGAAAATGCCTAGAAAAATATCCACCAACAGAGGTTCTTTCTAGGGACTGGGACTGGGAGATGAGAGGAGTGGAATGAGGGCTTCCTACTTTTTAATTTATATACTTCTTTACTGTTCGCATTTTTTCAACCATACATGTATATTATTTTTCTAATTTTTTTAAAAAAAAAAAAACACTAATTTTAACAGTTTCTGCAAGATTGGTCTTAAAATATTCCAGCCCCAAAAGAAGTAGGGGAGGGAGGGAGTATATAAGAATGACAAAATGATAATCATGGAGAATCTGGCTAATGAGTACATGGGGTTTGTTACATTCTTATTTATATTTGAAAATGTCTAAAGCTGGAGAGCATGGGTGCATGCAAGATTAAAAATCACAAGCTTTGGCAACAAGTGGGCCCAAGTTCACACGTAGCAACCAGTGGCTGGACATGAGTGGTGGCAGCCCCTAAAGATGGGCACTCACCGCTGACTTGGGCCCACCTGGCTCGTTTGTGTTAACTGACCGGGTAGCTGACTGAGATTGAGCCCTGGTTTAAAATCACCTACACTGAAGTAGAAATACATGGACCTCTCTCAGATGCTCCACCATCATGTTCCTTCCTAAGTAAACTCCCTGGATTTGAGCATAACTATTGGCTTTCCAGACATGTTCCAAAAAATAAAAACAGCATAGCCAGAAATAGTCTGAGAATGGAGGTAATTGAACCAATAAGGTATTTTTAGACGAGAAAGCCTGGAGTCAAAAGAACAGTGGGAGTGCATTAATCTGTGGAGGTAAAACAGTAAGATTTTATTAATTAGAATGTGCCCTAAACCCCCTTTCTGTTATGCTTTGTTTTCTCCAGTTTTTTGCCTTCCTGGTCACCATCTGCTACGCTGGAAACACGTATTTCAGTTTTATAGCTTGGAGATCCAGGACCATACAGTGATTTGCCATTTTGATAATTCAAAGAGGAAAAAATAAATAGGAAGAATCTCACTGTAAAAACAGCTGTAGGTATAATGTATATTTCCAGAGAATTGTATTTAACTAATGTTTTTATATATTTAGTTAAATTTGCTGGCAATGCTTTGTTAAAATTAAACTGGGAAACTTATTTGCAAGGTGCTGTATCCTTATAATGAACTCTTAGGTATATTGTGGATGTCTTCATAGACCTTATTTTCTTAGATATGTATAAGCAGATAAACTGCTAATATTAAGAATGTGTCAAGTTTGTAAACCTGACTCTTAAAACATCAGACTCTTTTTTGATTAAATATTTCAGAATCACAGGTAATGTTGTGTCTGATTTGGGAAAGGAAGCTGATGCTGAAGCCTGAGGCTGGGTGCTGTAGTAAAATCTTCATCCTCAGAGCTGCTCAGGTTGACAGTGTCATGAGACACTTGTCCACAGTCCCCAGCACGGGGCAGATGGAGGGATTCATCTCCCCAGGTCTGGGGATCGTTGGTGTTCAGGTGTCTCACATGCTAACAAGTTGGGCCAGAAAGTATCTAATGAGACACTGGCCTTGGAGATCGAGACGGAGCCAATCCTAAGGGATGCTCCTGGGCAAAGTGATTGCTGTGCCAGGTATATGTTTCTTAATACATATTAAAATAAATGCATAATGGTTACAATGATATTTGCAGACACCTTAAAACCATCTTTACACCACAAGTGACATGCATACCATATTTTATGGGAAATACTGGACCCAAAGGTCTCAGTCTCTCAAATCTCCAGTGCTACTATTTTGTCACATCTTTATTAAGTAATATCAGAGGATAGGAAGAACCCAAATCAGCAAAGCAGATGTGTACTTGGGAGGAAATGTTAGGCAGAAAAGTTCTTGCTGGTACAGCAGTGTGTCTTCAACAAGAGCTCCTTTTGAAAAACAAGAAACCACAGCAACGTTGCTATGCTTGCTGACAGGGACAGTTGAATTGCACTCCTTTGATAGGGCTCCCTGTGGTCTGCACCTCTTGTTCGTCAGTGCTGTTTCTTTCAGTTGTTTTTTGTTTGACTTGGTCTTCCTGTTTATCTGATTCCAATTATGTATCCAAGCTGTTTATGGGAGAGTTGTGGTTTCTTCAATGTATGATGATACCCCAGACCTTGGAGAGTAACAACGAAGAATGTTCTTAGGCTGTAGACTAAGCCCGAAGGAGGGGGAGAAGTTCACCAAAAATGACAGGTAGGTGGGTGTTAGCAGGCACACAGGTCACTCCAGCATTTAGCAAGCCATAGCTGAGCCTCAGCAGCTCAGACCTACAGGAGCCTGGAGCCACAATGTTTTTGGAGGCTGCATCTCCAGTTATCACCAGGACAGCCTCCAACTGGCTGATTCACAAGAAAAACTGAAATAACTAGTCTGAGTTTGTGCACTCTGCCCCTCTGTCTGTCCGTCTTTTTCACACACACTCACGCCGCCTTCTGCCTACCCTGTGGGGTTTTTTTTAAAGTACTTTATATTGCAGTCAGGGTGCCATAAAGGACATAACAACATTACCTCTAGAGAGGTCTGTTTCTGGAAACAGACATAAAGAAAGAAGCCTGCTTTTATGTTCTCTGTGTAGTGTGCGTGCTATTTCTATAATCATGGCACATTTAGAGGAAGCAACTTCTTGGGTGAAAAGTACCACAAACCACACTTTAAAATGTTCCCCAAATAGACTACCACTTTAGGTCTTTCTTGAACCAGTAGCTAAGTGATCTATTTCAAGAGAACAATGACTCTGTTGTGCCCATGCAGGGGCAGTTGCTGTCTTGTCTTTGTGGTTTTTTAGGACCATGGCCCTTTCTGTGCCCAAGAGTTCACAATTAAAAAAAAAAAAGAGCATTTGTTTTATTTTTAACTGGGAGGAAATTCTTTCCTTTTTTGAATACTGAGAGACGTTCATGACTAATTTTTAAGTGTGAGATTTCAGCTGATAAAATGAGTCTTCATCTTTCAGATGAGCATGAGTTTTGAACTGGATTTGCTTTAATTTTCTCCCTTAAGAAAGAAAAAAGCAAGAACACAAAGTCACAAACCACACAGCCAATGGAACAAGAATAGGTTTCTGAGGGTTTGAAAAATATTATTACAGGGATAGCATATAGTGTGCTTAAACTCTTGTCTGCCATCTGTGCTTGCCATCTGCATTCATCTCCCAGCCCTTCCAAAACTATTATGTCTTCTTTGATGGAGCTGGGTGGATTTTAATTTGATGTATTTACCCACTCAAGGCAAATCAGTAAAATGCTTTAGGCAAGTAATGTCTCTCCTTTGTTATTTCCAACTCATACCCACAAAAGATAAACATTTAGCCAATATTTGAAACTAGAGACAGGGATACTCAAAATCAATTAAATTTTTTTTTTTGGTAGATTTTTAAATTCATAGGAGAATCCCTTCAGATTATCACCACCTACACACAAAGATTTTAAGTGCATAAAATATCTCTGTGGGGCACAGGCATTCAGAAACTCGCAGCCCTGGGTAGAAAATCAGTTTAAACTCTGTATTCCTATTCCCTGGATAATTATTTTAATTAAAAAGATGGGTTTTCACAGAAAAAAAAAATAATCCTGGCCCATACACACACACCTAAGAGGTGTTTGTTAACTTGGCCTTACATGTGTTCAGGCAACATTCTGCTGCCAAAATGAACTGTAAGTAGGCAGCTTTGAATGATGAGATTACTATTCCAGTGTTGATGATTTAGGAACATAGGGAAGATGAGAATATATCTTGTTATAAGTTAGCGAGCATATAAGAATTTAGTTATTTAGCATATATAAAAGAGTTAGGGTTGGGGAAAAATGTGTGGCATCAAAGAAACGGTGATTTTTCATAGAAACTTAGGAGGATGACAGGCAAGAAAATTGTTGACAGAGGAGACATTTCCGTTGAGAAGTTTCACTTCAATGGCAGAATATTCTTTTGCTAGATTATTTGAAATAGCTAAATTTAATCCTAGACATAGCAGACTTTGTGGCTGTCTCCCCAACACCTTTTTTTCACTCTTCTTGGTATCTATTCAGCATCCACGCTACCTACCCCCACACAGCTCAGGTACTTTGGGGAAAGCTAATTCCATGGTGACTGGAAATGGGGCATGTGGCTCTACCCAAGCTAATCAGCGTAAAACCATACCCTGGACTCAATGCTTGGTTCAGGAATAGGCACATTACCCAGGTCTTGCTTGGGGGTTCTGGGAAAGAGCAAACTTACTCTTTTAAGAGAGCTTCTAAACTAGAACAAATGTAAAAAAAAAAGAAAGAAAAAGAAAAATGAAAAATTTAAAGAAAAGCAAGGATGTGGGTGAATGTCGTTTATGCCAGCCAGTGCTATGGTGCAATATTAGCAAGAGCTTTTTTGTTATGTTTGATTTTTGTTTGCTTGAGATTAATTTATTTTCTGAAGCGCTAACTCACCCACGTAGCTCAAAATTCAAATGGCAAAAAAGAGCATACGGTGAAAAATTTCTTTCCCACCTTAGCTACAGGCAACCAATGTTATAAGATTATTGAATATAATGGAAGTTTTTAGACATTTACAATTTAAAATGTATTTGTTGTAATTTCAGGAGGGGTTATACTGGAGTGGTTTTAGTAAGTCAGGTCTCTTATTAAAATTAACTTTCTGGGGCAATGGAAAAGTTTTGGCAGTGGCTGATGGGGATGGAGGCACAACTTTGTGCAGGAAATTAACACCACTTGTGCCAGTTTGGATTTATTATGTCCCCCCAGACGCCATGTTCTTTAATGTAATCTTGTGAGGGCAGACTATTAGTGTTGATTAGGTTGGAATCCTTTGCTTGAGTGTTTCTATGGAGATGTGACTCAGTCAACTGTGGGTGAAACTTCGGATTAAATTATTTCCATGGAAACTATCAAACTACAACCCAGAACCCATGAATCTCGAAGACAGATGTATAAAAATGTAGCTTATGAGGGGTGACAATGGGATTGGGAAAGCCATAAGGACCACACTCCACTTTGTCTAGTTTATGGATGGATGAGTAGAAAAATAGGGGAAGGAAACAAACAGACAAAGGTACCCAGTGTTCTTTTTTACTTCAATTGCTCTTTTTCACTCTAATTATTATTCTTGTTATTTTTGTGTGTGTGCTAATGAAGGTGTCAGGGATTGATTTAGGTGATGAATGTACAACTATGTAATGGTACTGTAAACAATCGAAGGTACGATTTGTTTTGTATGACTGCGTGGTATGTGAATATATCTCAATAAAATGATTAAAAAAAATTATTTCCATGGAGATATGGACCCCACCCATTCAGAGTGGTCTTGATTTAATCCCTGGATCCCTATAAAAGAGCTCACAAACAGAAGGACCCCAGAGAGCAGCTGAGAGGGACGTTTTGGAGAGAAAAGATCTGCTGATGGAGCTAAGAGAGGAATCCAGACACTTAGATGTACAGGCGCTGGAGAAGCTAAGAGAGGACAAAACACCCCAAAAGCAACATTTTGAAGAATGCACAGCAGCTGAGAGAGGAGCTGGAAGACAATCCAGGATCAGCAGACACGAGCCTGGTATACTTGTGTTGATGCCTTAATTTGGATATTTTCATGGCGTTCAGACTATAAATTTGTAACCAAATAAACCCCCATATAAAAGCCAATCCATTTCTAGTATTTTGTGTAACAGCAGCATTAGCAAACCGGAACACCACTGAATTGTATATTTGAAAAGGGAAAAAAGGGGAAAATTTAGGTTGTATATGAGTAACCACACACACACTCAAAACCATAGAACTGTACAACACAATGTAAATGGTGCACTAAAGTTAATAGCATAATTATAATATTGATTCATGAATTGTAACAAAGATACTACACTAAAGCAAAATGTTAATAGGAAAAACTGTGTGTGGGGGTGGGTGGGTGGTTTATAGAAACTCTGTACTTCCCTCATGATGTTTCTGTAAACCCCTACAACTGCGTTCATTTAAAAAAAAAAAAAAAAAAAGCTAACTGAAGAAATATGTAGCTAGGGAGTTGCTGGCAAATATTTTTAACCAAAAGGGGAAGCCAGTCATAGGATGAAGGTAACTAAAAGACAGTACAAAGAGATGGAAAGAAACTTCATCAATGATCACATCATTGAGCCACTGAATCAGTTCAGCTCTGAATGCCACTAAACTCTGGACTTTGCAATTACATGAGCAATTCTGTCCACTTTGCTTAAACTAATTTCTGTTACTTACAACAGCATGCATCCCAACCGATACACAGGACATCTGGCAAATGGCTTTCAAGCAAAGATGATTTGGTTCTGATTTATTTTCTAAATAATGATGAAATGTTTAGCAACTTTAGCAACAGTTCCAAAGTCACATTAGCCATGGATGGGTAGAAAAGGAGATTTGGAGAGTCCACTTGAGAGAGTGACTCAGACTTCCTGAGGCTATTATTGTTTAAGGATGGCAATAGCCCAGGACAATCCTAGAAAGAGAAACAGCAGGGAAGAGGGATACTCAAAGGAGCTCTTATGACCTGACTTTGGTCATTGCAATAAGGAAGTATGATGGAGGAAGTTGAATAATCTGGCTTCTAACCATTTTAACTTATAATAGGAGTGCCACCTTATTGTGTCTCAAAAACAAATAGTCACTCTTGAGAGGTAGCTTCCCTTTCTGCCATTCAATGCCAGAGGACATAGATTGACCCTGTAGGAGTGAGGAATTGGCCTAAACACCTGGCATTTAAGAAAAAGAGCTTAGATATCAGAGGTGGTGCCTTTTTTTCAAATTAAAACCATGAGGTACCACTTCACACACTTTCAATTGGCTAAAATTTAAGACTGACTGTACCAAGGAATTCTGGAATTCTCATACATTGCTGGTGGGAATGGAAAATGGTACAATTACTTCAGTAGTTTCTCATAAAGTTAAATATACACTTACATGACCCAGCAATTTCATTCCTAGATTTCACACATGGGAAGTATGTCTACAAAAAGACTTTGCAAGAATATGCATAGTAGCTTGTATCCATTATTGCCCCAAACTGGAAACAACCCAAATGTCTATCAACAGGTGAATAGATAAACAAATTGTGATGTATTTATACAATGGCTGTGCTGGTTTGAATGTATTATGTCCTCCAAAACACCATTATCTTTGATGTAATTGTGTGTGGGCAGACGTATCAGTGTTGACTAGATTATAATTCTTTGAGTGTTTCCATGGAGATGCACCCCACCCAACTGTGGGTGATGACTCTGATTGGATCATTTCCATGGCGGCATGGCCCTGCCCATTCCGCATGGGCCTTGATTAGTTTACTGGAGCAATATAAAAGCTCAGACAGAAGGAGCGAGCTTGCTACAGCCAAGAGGGACACTTTGAAGAATGCACAGGAACTGAGAGAGGAGCTTCAGCTTACAGAGACATTTTGGAGATAGCCTTTGAAAGCAGACTTTTCCTCTGGAGAAGCTAAGAGAGCTCAAATGCCCCAAAAGCAACTAAGAATGACATTTTTGAGGAGCTGAAGCCTAGAGAGGAATGTCCTGGGAGAAAGGCATTTTGAAACCAGAACTTTGGAGCAGATGCCGGCCACATGCCTTCCCAGCTAACAGAGGTATTTTGGACGCCATTGGCCATCCTCCAGTGAAGGTACCCGATTGCTGATGTGTTACCTTGGACACTTTATGGCCTTAAGACTGTAACTGTGTAACCAAATAAACCCCCTTTTATAAAAGCCAATCCATCTGTGGTGTTTTGCATTCCAGCAGCATTAACAGACTAGAACAATGGCATACTACTGTTACACACAACATGATTGACATCACCAAAACATCAAGCTGAATGAATAAAGACAGACAAAAAAGATAATGGTTGATTCCATTTATATGAAATTCTAGAACAGGCAAAACAAAGCTATAATGACAGGAAACCAATCAGTGGTCTCCTTGGGTTGGAGGGATTGACTGGAAAACGTTCTGAGGCAATGGAAATATTCCACATATTGATTGTGGTGGTGGTTGCATGGGTGTCTGTGTATGTCAAAATTCACAAACTGTTTAATTAAAATGCATTTCATTTTTATGTAAATTAAATTTATGTAAATTATACCTTGATAAGTTTATTTAAAAAGAAAAAAAAGGTGGGGCATTTAAAAATGTCCATTGTAACCCTTATCCTAATCTGCCATGCTGTCGAATAATCTGAGTACCATCTGCTTCCCATTTGGTTTGTGATGTTTTGGAGAGCCGTGATGGTGGATTGTTCTTCTCCATCTTTGCTCTGGTGCTCAGCACAGTGCCTGGAACATACTTAGTGTTCAGTAAATGTCTGCTGATGTCAAGAGACTGGGAAATTAATTCAGAGTCCTGAAGAACACTGAAGGACTAGCAACTTAGAAGAAAAAGAAGATGAAGTAAGCCAATAGAGGGCAGCAAACCTGAGAGTGGCCTGCAAATCTAGCACTGTCAGAACTGGGATACTGCAGAGATATGGTGAGTGAGGGCTCTGTGCACTACAGGGGAGCCCTGCTCTGAGAAGACCTGGGAGGGATTTTGGGTTTTAGATTTTGAGGTGTGGATATATTTATAATGCTTGGAAATAGATGGCCAGAAGAGTGCTTAATAAATGAAAACTACCAGGTGGTTAGTGAGCTGGCTACCCTGGGTGTTTTAGTTTCGAGGCTGCTAGAACAAATACCATACAATGGGTTGGCTTAGACAATGGGAATTTATTGGCTCACAGTTCTGATGCTAGGAGTCGTCCAAAATTGAGGCATTAGCTAGGTGTTGCTTTCTTCCCAAAGACTGTGGTATTCTGGGGCTGGCTGCTGGTGATCCTTGGTCCTTGGCTTTTCTGTCACATAGCAGGGCACATGGCAGTGTCTCCTGCCTTCTCTCCCTGTCTGATTGTCACTCTGCTTTATTATAAAAGAATCCAGTAATCTGGATTAAAGCCCAACCTGATTCAATGCAACCATACCTTAACTGAAGTAACATTTTGAAGAGATCTTATTTATAATAGGTCCACACCTACTAGAATGTGGACCAAAATCAAGAACATGTCCAAACTGGGTTCCAGAATTCAATCCATCACACTGGGGAAATACAACTAGCTGATGGGTTTCTGGAACATATCAATGGCTACTTGCTTATGAACTGTGGGACCTAACTACATCCAACCATTTAAATGATACAGTATTAGCTTGAACCAGGAGAAACTACCAATATTCATCTCTCTTTAACCTATAAAAATGGCAATTTCAAATGATTCAACCTACAACTTTACACTTGATAAGCAGCTTTCACAAATGATGTCAGTTGGTCCTCTTGTGCCATAGATAGGGCAGGTGTGCACAGTCCATTTATCTGCTGGGGACAACTGAGGCTCCATTAAGTGAACCGTGACTTCCCCAAGATTACATGGTGAGTAATTAGAATCATTGGGTCTGAACTGAAATTTTCTTACTCCGGGTCCCCAGCTCCTCCAGGCTTATCTGAAAACATCTGTACTGTGAAGAAAGGAACCAAATGAAACTATAAAGGGTGTGGGGATAAAATGGTAGAACGCTTTCAGAAAGCTATTTGGCAATATGTATGGAGAGCCTTAAAACCTTAAAAACATTTATTACCTTGGACTTGGGGATGCATCTCTTAGGAGTCTAAGATTCATGCACAAAGATGTTAATCCTGGCCTTTTGTACAGTGGGGAAAAAAAAAAAAAAACTGGAGTCAGCCTAAAAACCTAACCATAGGGGAATGGTTAACTAACATGTTAAATCCATTCAGTGAGCCTTTAGAAGTTAATGCATTCTCCCTTTACCCAATGCCACTTTGCCCCAGAAGCTCTCTCAGTTCCTCAGATTGCCTGAAATTCTATTACATATCCAAATAGTACTTTATCTCTGCCTTAAAGGTGGCCTGTGATGTTTACGGTTATGGAAACAACAAACCACTGGTGATGGGGGGGGGGCGGTTCTTGTTCAGATACATGGGGACATAAGGAAAAATGGTAAAACAGATATTCATTACTATCGGTCATACAGTATTCTAGGCACCATGTGTATTATTCCATTATATCCCATAGTTACCCTGTGAAGTCAGTTCTCTCATTGTCCCAATTTACAGATTAGGAAATGGAGACTCAGACTGGGGGCAGTAATTTGCCCTTTTGGAAGTAGTTAGGTCCCACAGTTCATAAGCAACTAGCCATTGATATGTTCCAGAAACCAATCAGCTAGTTGTGTTTTCCCAGTGTGATGGATTGAATTCTGGAACCCAGTTTGGACATGTTCTTGGTTTTGGTCCACATACTGGTAGGTGTGGCTCTATTTATTGTAAATCAGATCTCTTCAAAACGTTACTTCACACATCCAGCAACTGCTGGAGCCGGGAGCTGAACCCAGGTGGTCTGGTCGCAGGGTCCTGTCCCTCAGCCACACAGGCAGCACTGAAACAGATTTTGCAGCCCCCTATGGCACCAGGAACCAGGTTCCCTAGTTGATCCCTCAGCAGTGAGCACATACTGCTCTCCATTTACCGTGCCTCAGCCACTCTGCTCTGTTCAATCTCTCCCTATTTCCTCTCATGACCCCTCCAGCCCAAGGCCCCTGTCTTCTCTCTAGGTGCTCTTTGGCTTCTTTGACATTTACCTCCCAACTGCTAAATCCCTCCCACTGCCTCACATTCAGACCTCCAAGAGAGAGGATCTGATTGGTTCTGATAGAAACTCCTACTCCTATTGGGCAAAGCTCTCCCATCAGACCACTCCAAATGCTGCTCACCAATCCACTGATTGGCTGCTCTTGGCTCATGGCCAGCCCTGGTCCAATCAGCTGTGGCCCAGAGATAGGGCCATTGTTCCTCAGAAGAGGCAGGGAGTATGGCTGTCTCTCAGAGCCTAATAAACTTCTTGAAATGCCCTGGAAAAGGGTTTAAAACTCAGATATGGGAAGAGGGTCATGGGCACTTGCTACTTTTGCCTGCCTAATATTCATTCCCTGTCTTGGTACCTACCTTCTGATTTTCCTTTGGGGAACCTCCCCACCCCAGCTCTTTGGGTAGCTAGCATTTGACCTGTCCAATAAAAATGTTCCACCCCACTGGTTTTAATGATTGGTTGAAAGATGAAGCTATGAGCCATATTTGGACCAATGAAAGTTAGTGCCAGAACCACTGGGAAAGATGTACCCTTATAAAGAATTAGATTATTCACTGAGAGGAAATGTAAACATGAGAGCCAGTGGTTGCAACATGAAGAGGGTCTGCCTGGCAGTAAAACCAACACAGAGGAGAGTGAAGAGATGGAGAGTCTGACCAGATTTGATTTGAGTACCTGGATCCAGTCATGCCTGAAAGGGAATTCACCGCTACACATCCCAGTTACAAGAGTCAGTGGATTCTTCTTTTAAAGTTGAGTTTTGTTTCTGTCACTTGCAATCAAAAACACTGTGAAAAACATTGGGGACTGAAGGCTTGATGTGCTGAGCCCTCTGTCTTGGGGCTGGACCCTATGAAGTTTGTTGCTGCAAGAGGCTAAACCTGCTTATAATTGTGCCTAAGGGTCTCCCCCTGGGTACCTCTTTGTTGCTCAGATGTGGCCCTCTCTCTCTAGCTAAGCCACCTTGACAGGTGATCTAATTGCCCTCCCCCCTACGTGGGACCTGACTCCCAGGGGTGTAAATCTCCCTGGCAACGCAGGATATGACTCCCGAGGATGAATCTGGACCCAGCATCATGGGATTGAGAACATCTTCTTGACCAAAAGGGGGATGCAAAATAAAACGAAATAAAAGTTTCAGTGGCTGAAAGATTTCAAGTGGAGTCAAGAGGTCACTCTGGTGGACATTCTTATGCACTATATAGATAGCACTTTTTAGGTTTTAATATGTTGGAATAGCTAGAAGTAAATACCTGAAACTGCCAAACTCCAACCCAGTAACCTTGACTCTTAAAGATGATTGTATAACATTGTAGCTTACAATGGGTGACAGTGTGATTGTGAAAACCCTGTGGCTTGCACTCCCTTTATCCAGTGTATGGATGGATGAGTAGAAAAATGGGGACAAAGCCTAAATGAAAAATAGGGCAGGATGGGGGGAAGGGTGATCTGGGTGGGTTTTTTTTTAATTTTTTTAAATTTTTATTTTTATTTTTTATTCTGATTCTGATTCTTTCTGGTGTAAGGAAAATGTTCAAAAATAGATTGGGGTGATGAATGCACACAACTATAAGACGGTACTGTGAACAGTTGATTGTATACCATGGATGACTGTATGGTATATGAATATTTCTCAATAAAACTGAATTAAAAAAACAAAGCAAAACAAAACAAAAACACTGTGAATAACACAGAGGTAGTTGTCATTGTGCTATTTCTTCATTACATCTGACCAGCTATATCATAATAATCATGTTGGTATAAACAAGTCGTAGTCGGTTGATAAAAGATGTCACCAGAACAACAACAAAAAAAAACAAACAACCTAACTGAAAAATGGGTAAAGGACTTCCAAAGAAGATATAAAAATGGTCAATAAGCACATGAAGGGTGCTCACTATAGTTAGTCATTAGGGAAATGCAAATCAAAAGCACAATGACCTCATTGTCCATTTCACACCCACGAGGATGGCTATTACTAAAAACAAAAACAAAAACAGAAAAGAATAAGTGCTGGTAAGTATGCAAAGAAAATGGTACCCTCATGCATTGCTGGTGGGAATGTAAAATGGTGCAGCCACTGTGGAAAACAGTTTTGCAGGTCCTCAAAAAGTTAAACATAGAATTACTATTTTACCTGGCAATCCCACTTCCAGATGTATAACCCATAGAATTGTAAACAGGGACACAAACAGAAACTTGTATACCAATGTTCACATCACCAGCATTATCCACAATAGCCAAAGAGTGGGAAAAACCCAAGTATTCATCAACAGATGAATGGATAAACAAAATATAGTGTATCCATACAATGGAATATTATTCAGCCATAAAAAGGATTGAAGTTCTGATTCATGCAACAACATGGATGTACCTTGAAAACACTATGCTAAGTAAATAAGCCAGACACAAAAGGACAGATATTGTATGATCCCTCTTATATGAAATATCAGGAAATAGCATATTCATGGAGACAGAGAGGAGATTAGAGGTCACCATGGATGAGGGACAGAGAGGGGGAATTGGGAGTTACTACTTAATGAGCACAGGAGTTTTTGTTTGGGATAATGAAGTTTTGGTATTGGATGGTGTGCTGGTTTGGATGTATTATGTTCCCCCAAACGCCATTATCTTTGATGCAGTCTTGTGTGGGCAGGAAACGTATTGGTGTTCTTTGGGTTGGAGACTTTGGGTGTTTCCGTGGAGATGTGATCATCAGTTGAGGGCGAGTTCTTTCATTGGATAATTTTCATGGAGATGTGGCCCCGCCCATTCAGCTTGGGCCTTGATTAGTTTACTGGGGCCCTATATAAGCTCAGACAAAAGAAGTGAGCTTGCTACAGCCAAGAGGGACACTTTGAAGAATGCAAAGAAGCTGAGAGAGCAGCTGCAGATGAGAGACAGTTTGAAGATGGCCGTTGAAAGCAGACTCTTTCTGTGGAGAAGCTAAAAGAGGATAAACATCCCCAAAGTAACTAAGAGTGACATTTTTGAGGAACTGCAGCCTAGAGAGGAATGTCCTGGGAGAAAGCCATTTTGAAACCAGAACTTTGGAGCAGACGCCAGCCACGGGCCTTCCCAGCTAACGGGTTTACTGGACACCATTGGCCATCCTCCAGTGAAGGTACCCCATTGCTGATGTGTTACTTTGGACACTTTATGGCCTTAAGACTGTAACTGTGTAACCAAATAAACCCTCTTTTATAAAAGCCAATCATCTCTGGTGTTTTGCATTCTGGCAGCATTAGCAAACTGGAACAGATGGTGATGGTGGTAGCACAAAATTGTAAACATAATTTATGCCACTGAATTGTACATTTAAAATGGTTAAAATGGCAAATTTTATGTTTTATACATTTTACCACAATGAAAAATAAAAGATGCCCCCAAATGTTCTTTTTCCTATAAGGAAAAACAGCTGAAATAGGGAAGGGGGTATTCTACCTGGGTAAGTGTATATGTGGGGTGAGGCAAACTGGGGAAGATACAAGGAAAAAAGTCACCTGTCCATTCCAAGAGCCCCCAGCAATCACCTTGCTGAAGGCAGGTGGGAAAGATGGAAGACCCTCTATATCCTTGGGTTCTCCTCTGAGCCCAAGGCTCAAGTATGGCTTTCCTGGAGAATTTGGTATCTCCAGGTACTCTCTCTCCTAGGGTCAATCAGACAAAGATATCAGGATATCATCTGTATGTGGAACCAGTTATGTAATTTATGGAGCCCAGAGAAAAATGAAAATCTGAGGCTCCTTGTTCAAAAAATTAAAAATTCAAGATGGCGACAGCAGAGCATTAAACTAAGTCCGGGGCCCTTCTGGATGTGGCCCTGTGCAAACACGCAGGTCACACGCCCATGAGGCCAGCCCTGCCTGGGTAGCTGCTGCCCATCTCCCTTCCTCTCCAAGGACCTACTGAGGATGAAATGTCCTCTGTTGACTACCTGGGGCCAAATTCTTCCCTGAGCCTCCTTGGCCCCTCCTGAGAAAAGACAATGACACTAACTGAAGACTTGGAACAGTCAACAAGCCATCTGCAATGGAATGTCTGTGTCCATAAAGAGAAAAGAGTGGTGACAAACTTGAAAATTCTCAAATTCTCACCAGCTACTCAGGGACTGCCCATCTGTTTCCCAGTGGACTGTGAAATCATTAAAGATATGAAGCCCTTTGCCTATCCTTTGCTCTCCCCACCCCCACTCCAGGAGCAGCAATTCCCACCCAGCCCATCAGTGTAGAACCTGGCAGCAGTCTGATTTGTGGAAGAGATCAAGTCTATCAGGTCACCACACAGCCCTTGCACTGCCAAGAGTCTTGCTCAAGGTCTTAAGTGATCATGCTAAAGTGATTATACAGCATAACCAGCAGCAGCAATTACTTCTATCAGTGTTGGGTGTCATGTTGGCCAACACCAAGCAGAGAAACCCAGCAATGTAATGTCTCAACTCTAGCGGACCCTTGGCACTGACATTGGTTCTCAAACTTGAGTGTATCAGAATCGTCCCAGGGGGCTTGTCAAAACAGATTTCTGAGGCTGTCCCCAGTTTCTGATGCAGCAGGTCTGGGTGGAGCCTGAGCATTTGCATTGCTCGCAAGTTCCCAGGCAATGTTGGTGCTGTTGGTCTGTGACCACAGGCTAACACTGAGAATTGCTAATTTAGAAGACTGTTGGAAAATTGGATGCTGGCCCCTCAGAGGAGAAATTATCCAGCAGGTAATCTTTCTGCTTCCCTAAATCCCTTACTTCAAAAGAGTCCGAAGCCTTGGACAAGTACAGGAGTGAAAAATGTAAATATACTTGGAAAATTATATGTAATGTCTACTTCATGCCTGTGGGCATAGTTAGAAATGTTATGGAATGCCTGCATGTCTATCACTTTATCACAGCAGCCCCTAGGTGCAATTATCCCTGTTTTATAAAGAAAGAAATTGCAATGCCAGGCAGCTGTGACTGTTGTCTAAAAAGAAAACAGATCTTGAAGGCAGATTTTTTTTTTGGTCATGAAAACTTTCAAATATACATAAAAGGAGGGAAAACAACAAATCCCCAAACACCCTTCGTTGACATTCTAGAATCATCAAGACTTTGCCACCTTGACGCCAGCCTGCTGCTGCAGATCCAGGACAGGACAGCAAGACAGTGCTGGCATCCAATCAACTGGAGGTAGACTTTCCATGTTATCTCCAAATGAAGTTCTAAATACTGTCACAGGGACAGTTTGCTCAAAGGGAACAATGATAACATATCCCAGTTTGGAAGCCCCGTTTGGGCCTGTCTTCATTTTTAATACAACCCAGGAAGGGTGCAAAATGGCATGTCACTTTGGATAACTGGCAGTTTCTAATATGCTCTCCCTGTGACCCACAGAGAAATGAGAGCTTATGTCCACCAAAGGACTTGTACCAAAATGTTCACAGCATCTTTGTTCTTAATAGCTAAGGAAAAAAAAAAGGAAAACTGCCCAGGCATCCATCAACAGGTGAACAAATAAACGAATTGTCATATTTTCCCACAGTGGAATATTACTCAGCAATAAAAAGGAACTAACCACTGATAAAACTAATATATCCAGCGTGGTGAATGATGCATTGCGTTGAGGGAAAGAAGCCAGACACACAAGAGAAGATTCTGTATGATTTCAAGTATGTGAAGTCCTAGAATACGCAACGCTGAAGCCCGAAGCTGGAGTTGGGGGTTGAGGCAGATTGATAGGGAAGGGACACAAGAGAAATTCTTGGGGATGATGGACATGTTCAATTTGTTGATCTGAGTGGTGGCTACACAGTGTACTCATACACAAAAATTAATGTAGCTGAACACTTAAGGTTTGCTCATTTTACTGTATGTGATACCTCTTAGCACACATCCGCAGCCGCGCCCACACAAAATCCCAGGAGACTGAGAACCAGCTGTGACCTCGGTCTCCCGGGCTTCTGAGAGGCCACGGTCCAAGGTTCCGGCTTCCTCCTCCCTGTAGTCCAACTTCCGCACATCTCGGAAGGCCGGGACTGCTGCTACCTTTCCCGAAAAGTGCCCAGAAAGCCCCTGCTGGGCGCGGTCCCGCCACAGCTGGATCCACGTATCCCGCGCCCGGGCGAGGGACTGGCGCGCCCTGCCCCACCCCGCCCACACTCGCCCAGGGCCCACCGGCCGCACGCCCCGGGGCCCGGCCCCGCCCCCGGCCCCGCCCCGCCCCGCCCCTCCTTATCTGGCCCTCGGCCCCTGGCCCGGGAAGCGGCCGGTGGGCTGGGGCCGCGCGATGTCGCACGGAGCCGGGGTGGTCCGCACCACGTGCAGCAGCAGCAGCAGCAGCAGCGCGTTCGGACCCGGGGCCGGCGCGGCGCAGCCCGGCGGGGGCCCCTCGGAAGGGCTGCTGGATCCCGTCTACCCCCGCACTCAAGGGGCTCTGCTGAAACTGGCGCAGATGGTAAGAGACGGCTGGGGCCACACGGAATTGGCCGGGTCGGAAAGGTCCCGGGGAGGGAAGGCGCCAGGCGGCTAGACCCAGGCAGAGCCCCTCGGAGCATCGCGCTGCGAGTGGGGCAGGAGACCGTACCGCCAGAAGTGGAGTTCAGGGAAAGCTTCCTCCCGGGAAGTTGCATTTGCAGCCCCCGCTGTGGAACCCAGCCTGCGGGCCCTTGCTCCAGCTGAATGCAAGTTTACAGAGCTCCAAAGTTTTTCCAGCCCACCCCTCTGCGGAGCCTGACCCGCCCACTGACAGAAACCGCGAGCAAAAGTTCCTTTTTATCTTTCTTCCTCTTCTCTGGGCCGCTGCACTTCGAACCCGAGCCGGGGGGTGGGAGTCGCCCCGGCGGCGGCGCTGAGGCAGCGAAACCCGACCTCCTCCGCGGTCTCCTTTTCCTCCGGACCCAGCGCAGCAAGACTTCCTGCTGGGTGCGCGGTTTCGCGGGCGGAGCGCGGGAGGAGGGTCTGCCGTTCAATGGTGGAGAAAAAGAAGTGGGGCGGCCGTCCTGGTCCCCTACGCTCTGAAATTTCAACGGAGGGCCTAGGTCAGGGGGGCGTGTTTTGTCCCTGGAGGAGCTAGTATTCACTGGGGGGGAGTCAGGGTCGCCGAGGCGGGATGAAGGTCTGGGCTCGGGCGTGTCCCGCGCAGCGCAGGGTCCCTCCACCCGGCTCTCGCTGCCCGGCCTTTTCCGGCCTTTCCTTATTCCTTACTTTCCTCCCGTCCCATTTTTTTTTTTTTTTTTAAGAAATATTTAACTTTAAACCTGTTTTCCATTTGTATTATGCACTTTGAAATGGGTTGGCTGTTTTTGACTCTCCGCTCATTGTAATGCTTGTGACAAGAATGGTGGACGTGGGGAGTGGTGATTTGCGAACAGGTTGTGGGGAAAGGAACGGGGAGAGGAGCACAGTGTCACAGACCGGAACCTTGGGCCTGCCAGGGTGGGCGTCCGCAGGCTGTTCCTCCAGCTGCTGAGTGTGTGCTTAAAGAGGCTCTCATTTCCTGCTTGGGCCACACCTGAAAGGAAGGGGGACTTAGTTCCCTCTTCCTAAGAAGGGTATCTCAATGGACCAAAAATTAGGAAATAGAGGCATTTTAGCAACTTAAAAAAACAAAAGCAGACCTGGTGCTGAGCAGTGTTGGGTTTGAGCAGGGCATTTTTTGGCCCAGGCTAGAGATTTGTTTAGCCCAATAGTGGAAATTAATCCACTCGGCATCCTCAAAAGATAGGCTGGGATGGATAGGCCCTTCCTGAGCATTGGAAGACATAGCATGATGAGTTTGGTGGACAAGAGTTATGGGAATTAGAAGCCTCCATGTTGGTCAGTGAGTGGAGAAAAGTCCATTTAGTGGAGAAATCAGTGGAGTAGATAAACCTCCAACTCTCCATTTTAAGCTCCAACTACCCTCTGGCCCTTGTGCCAGATTGCTAGGGCCAATGATGGAGCTTGTTGTTCAGAAGAAGGGAACAAAGACTTACAAGTTGCTTTATCTAGCTGCTGCTTCTCTGGGCTGCTTTTTGAAACCAGGGGTTTCTTACCCCTTCCTCCTTCCCTGGAGAACTCCCTGCAGGTGCAGGCTGGTTTGAGCAGACCCCCTGGGATGAAGTTGCCTTTGCAGAGAGGTCATATTACAATAAAGAGACTTTTTAGGGCAGTCTATGGGGAGGAGGGAGGCCCCTGTCTGTCTTCTCCCTATTCTCCCCCCTTTCTTCTTTTCTGGGGTGTCTCCTTGTGTATTTGATGCTCATTTGTCCTCTTTGCTATAAAACAACTGTGTAGCCAAGTTCTGATATAGAAGCAGTGAAAAAGGTGCCACCCTTTGGGCAGTGTCATTTTGACCATTGATGTCTCAATTGCAGACTAAACTGGCTGACCTTTTTTGTGCTCAGCTTCTTATAAAGTGTTTTCATCATGGTCTGATGATCAGCCTACCTGTCGACATATTATGTTAAGAAATCATTGAAAAGGCCCTTCCTTTGGAGAACAGATCCCCTTGTTTGGGCCTCTCTTGGGTTGACCATGACTAGAAAATGAGAAGGCAAGAAAATAGGAAGAATGTGAGCTTCTAAGCAAGTATTAGTACTTTGCCGTGTCATTTTAACAAATCCTTATAATCCTGTGGCCAAATGGTTTAGTTTCTTTGGTTGTCCTCAGCAGATTAGAGACACAGTCCCAGTTCTTGTCCTTAAGGAATAACTTCTTTAAAAAAAATAGCTACATTTGGGGGGCCCTACTATTTCTCTTCATGATGTGCTGGAATTATCTCCTATATACCATGTATACATCATCGCATTAAATGATTTTAACAGTGCAGTGAAGTAACATGTTTGACAGTTGAGGAAACAGGCTGAAAAAGGTTAAGGAGCTCATTGAGGTCACATGGGTATGAGCAGGAGAGGCAGGGCTCAGGCAAGGCCTCACTGGCCTCCTACCCCCAGGAGGCCCAGCAGAGTTGTTGCTTGTTAATAGAGTAGGAAATCAAAACCACTTTGAGATACCACTTCACACCCACAAAGATGGCTGTAGTAAAAGAGACATAATAACAAGGCGAGGATGTGGAGAAATTGGAACCTTCACCCATTACTGATGGGAAGGTAAAATGGTGCAGCTGCTTTGGAAAACTGGTACTTCCTCAGAAGATTAAGCAGAGTTACCAAATGACCCAGCAATTCCATTCCTAGCTACGTATCCAAGAGAAATGAAAACATACGTGTATGCAAAAACTTATACACAAAGGTTCATGGCAGTGATTCCTAGTAGCCAAAAAGTGGAATGATCCAAATGTCCATTGGCCAAATGTAGTATATCCATACAATGGAATATTATGTAGCCATAAAAAGGAATGAAGTACTGATACTTACTACAACGTGGATGAATTTTGAAAACATTATGCTGAGTGAAAGAAGCCAGTATCCAAAGACCACATATTGCATGATTCCATTTATAGAAAGTGTGCAGAAAAGGCAAATTTTAGAGACAGAAAGTAGAGATTAGGAGAAAATGGGGAGTGACTGCTAATGGATTCAGAGCTTTTATTTTGGGGTGATGAAAATGTTCTAAAATTGGTGGTGATAGTGGCACAGCTCTGTGAATATATTAAAAACTTTGTGCTTTAAATTGGTGAATTGTAATATGTGGATTATATAATCTACTCAACAGAGTTGTTAAAAAGAGTTTGAAGGGGGAGGATGCTCTGCATGAAGCCATTGAAGGGGGAGGGGCACAGCTACACTTCAAGAAACCCCGTTGATGTCCCTGCCATACACACTGCTAGAGGGAGTAGTCTGGACTCAAGATCCACGTCTCCTGGCATCACCTGGGTGTTTGAGGGAAGTCCTGGAGTATGAAGTGGTCCACATGTCCTTACTGCGGTTGTAAGGAGACCCCCGGAGGGGGCTTGTGCCTCACCAACACTCCTCATCTGTTCGTTCATTCAGCAGACATTTTCATTTCTGCAGAAACAGAGGATTGTGGTGATGCCTCTGCCCTCAAGAAATCTGTGATTCAGTTGAGGAGACCAGTAAACCAAAATGGTCTGATCAGCCAGATAAAAACTCTGGTAGTTACCTACATTAAGGAGGAGTGATGGAGGGAAGACAAAGAAGGCTGAGTCTTGAGAGATGAGTATTAGTGTGTCAGGTTGGGGGTGCTCCATTGACGCCTACAGTATCTTTATTCAGTGTGTTTAAGTTTGAGGTAAGGGACATGTTGTGGGTGGTGGAAAGGAAAGGAGACGTAGCAAGAAGTGAGCCAGTATTTGGGCAGTTCTTGATCTCCCCACCCCAGATGTTTAAAAAGTGGCTTCATCTCATTTGCAGAACATCTGCTAAGTTCTTAACTGTGCAGATATGTGAAAAGTAGTCATGTTGAAGACAGCTGTCAACAAGATAAACCCTTTCTGTCTGTGCAGAACTATAATATGGAAAAGGAAATCAGAATGTTCTTTAACAAGTAGAAAAGATGGAAACCTAAATTTCTTTGAGGAAGTTCATTTATATAGTCAGCAAATATTTATTGAGTACCCACTATGTGCTAGGGTATTGTGCTTGGCACTGGGGTTAGAGGGTTGAACAAGATACGACAGCTTCTGTCCCCTTGGGGTTTATACTTAATAGGGAAAACAAACATGAATCCAGTGGTTATAAATATATCATTACAAGCTGGAGCAAAAGCTATGAAAGAGAGGGGTTCTCAGCGCCATAGAGCATATACTAGGAATTCTGATCTGTCTGGGAGGTCAGAAAGGGCTTCTCTGAGGAAGGGGCATTTGACATGTGCTCTGGAGGATGAGGGAACAGCATTACAAACAGAGGGAAGAGCATGGACAATGGCTCTGAGTCTGGAGGGAGCAAGGGTGAGAGAGGTGTGACTGAGACTGGAGAAGCGGGCAGCTGCCGGGTCCCCGAGGCCTGGGAGATTGTGGTGAGGGTATGGTCCTTGATCTAAGAATATCAGGGCAGTAGCAGGTCAATACCAGCTGCCATTGATGTGGTTCTGAACCGTGGGGTGGGGGGTGGGGGTGTTGTACCGCTCCCTAGGGATTATTTTGGAACTTTATAAGAACTTTTTGTTGTTGTTGTCATAAGGATTAGGGTTATATTATGTATGCATTTTACTTGTTTCAGGTTTGTCAGGAGAACGTTGCAAAATTCTTTATATCCTAAAGGGATGTTTGGTCTGAAGTAAGATTGAAAGACCTATTCCAGCTGTGGTGGAACCTAGGTGGGTGTGCAAGTCTGGGGAGAAGCAATAAGTTTTCTGGCATGAGAGGGAGGTCCTGAAGATGCTCGAAGAGGCCAGGCAATTCTGGACCTCACTTTGGGGATTCAGAGCGTGGACCCCAGAGGGAATTAGACTGTGGGGGCATCTCGACCTCTGTGGAGAATGACCCAACATAACCCAGATTGGCCCACCCCTTTATGTTCTGGTTTAGATCTATCAGGTGGAGGAGAACACTGTGCATAACATGCACACCATGTCCTATTTCCTGGAAATAGGAGGTTTAAAGGCAGCAAAGAACCTCACTGCCAAGATTCTCTGACCCCAACTCTTCATTCTCAGTCCGAAAGCAAGAAACTACTTTTCTTCAGTGGTCCAACAAATAAAAATAATAAAACAAAAAACGTTATGGGCATTTTTTTCCTGATAACAAAAATATCTGTTCATTGTAGAAAATTGGGAAAACAAAGAAGAAAATAGGAGTCTCCTCCTCCCCCCACCCAGGATTAATATGTAAAGTAAAACTTTATAGTATTTTACAGTAGACACATAGTTTTTTTTTCCCCCACAAAATTAAGACGATGCTATACAACTTTTGTAACTATGAGAGTTTTTTGCTTAATATGTGATGAACGTTTTCCCATGTCAATTATTATTTGTCTGCAATTTGGTTTTAATAGCATTGTTGTAGCCAGTCATGGATGTGCCCCGGTTTATGTAACCAGTCCCATTTTGCGCATCAAGGAGCTTCTAATTGTCCCCACATGTAAACTGTGAAGAACTTCCTTGTAGAGAAGTACTTGTTTTCACATCTTTAGGATAAATGGCTTTGACCTTTTGCAGAGGGAGAAATGAAGTGCTTGCTCTTCTGAGGATGGTGGCATTGAACAATTGTCTAGACTTTTTAACATCTAGAAATTGATAGATATCCCTTTATCATCCAGAAATTTCAAGGAGCCAAGTGTGATTCTAACAGTATTTTAAGTTGCAGTAGTATTTTTGGTGTCTGATGATTTGGAAAAGGAATAATGACAAAGATGGACTAGAAAATTCAGTAATGCTTTAAATGCATTATTGTATGTAAGTAATAGCAAGAGCATCTGCATACAGTTGACAAATGATATACATGTAGGAGACATTATGCAGGATGCAGAGCACTGGATTTTTTAATCACTGGCAAGAATTCCCCTCCAGGGCACCCAAATAACTACCTGCCCCAGGTTGGGAGCCAGTAGCCAGAGATGAAGTGGTGCTGATGAAACACTAGCCAAAGGGTCTGTCAGGCTGTGATGGGCCAGGGAGTGTGGTCCTCTGTGAGTCTGGAGAAAGTCCAGCAGGTATTCTGGCCTTACGGTGGGTCTTAAATACTTTCCAGGAGGTATGGACAGCCCTGGGCCTGGCTCAGTGGAGGATTCCCTTTGTGGATCAGTGTGTTTATTTAAATTCTTGTTTTAGAGAAGCTCTCCTGTCTTCTCCCTTCCTCCCAGTCCCTCATCCCCCAAGCTCCCAGCGCTGGAGCGAGCTTCCTGGTGGTGCCACGGGACCTCCATCTGTTTCCTCCTCTCTGTTGTCAGTCTAGCAGTGCTGGCCGCTTGCTGCCCCTGGCAGCCTCCCTCTGACCCGCCACCTGCCGCCTGCCTGCTTCCTTTGTCCTCGGTTTGGCTCAGTGCTTCCCTTGCTCATTGCTCACTCCCTGGCATTTTTCACTGGGATTCTTAGCAACTCCTGGGATCAGCAGGGTCCAGATCAGGGGCCTTAGTGCTAGCTACTGGTTGCTCAGCAGCCTCTGAGTCCTTCTGGGGAAAAAGTCCTGAACTCTGAAAGGACCCCTCCTGTCCCAGCTGCCTGGCAGAAATCATTAACAGTGTTTCTTAGCCCTCTGCAGAGAAAGCGTTTCACCTGGTTTGTGCTTTAATTAGCAACAGCTATGACATGGCTCTTCTTTTTCCTGGGACACACGTACCCCTCCCCTCCTTTTTTTTAAATTAAATAGGTGGATAGATTGATAAAGAAAAATTGTTTATAAAGTAGTTTCCATGTATTACCCCCCCCCAAGGATTGCTGGGAAACTTAAGAGAAAAGCAACATCATCCTCATTTTTTAAGATGGAGAAAATGAAGTTTCTTCAGAAGAGAATGGGAAGGGAGAAAAAAGAAAAAAAGGTAATTAAATGCTTTGGAGTAAAGTGAAACCTTCTGGAAAGCAGGGAGAATTACTAAACATGGTATGACCTCAGTGTATTTTCATTCTCTTCTTCCTCGTAGCGTTTCTTTATTTCATTGAGAAGACAGAGCCACTTCTAAATATTGTTTATGAGAAGTCTTTTTTTTTTTTTTTTTATTTTCCTGTTCAGGTTATAAAAGTGGTGTTCAGTAACAGTAGCACCTGTCATTCATTGAGTTCCCACTAGGTGGCAGCCACTGGGCTAAATGTTTTCATATTTTACCTTCTTTAATGTCACTGTAACATTATGAGGTGGGCCTATCATTATCCCATTTTCTAGATGAGAGAACTGAGGCACAGAGAGATTAGGTAACTTGCCCAAAGCACACAAAGCTATGAAACGTGAAGCTTGTAAAAGGCAATTTTGGATCATGCTTTTTAAAAAAAAAAAAAAATCATTCACAATATGTTGCGAACATTTCTCCATGTCATTAAATATTGTTTCAAAATGATGCTGTATCTTGACCAAAAGGGGGATGTGAAAGGAAATGAAATAAGCTTCAGTGGCAGAGAGATTCCAAAAGGAGCCGAGAGGTCACTCTGGTGGGCACTCTTACGCACCATATAGACAACCCTTTTTAGGTTCTAGTGAATTGGAGTAGCTAGCAGTAAATACCTGAAACTATCAAACTACAACCCAGAACCCGTGAATCTTGAAGACGATTGTGTAAAAATGTAGCTTATGAGGGGTGACAATGTGATTGGGAAAGCCATATGGACCATACTCCCCTTTGTCCAGTTTATGGATGGATGAGTAGAAAAATGGGGGGAGGAAAAAAACAAACAAAGGCACCCAGTATTCTTTTTTACTTTAATTGCTCTTTTTCACTTTAATTATTGTTCTTGTTATTTGTGTGTGTGTGGTAATGAAGGTGTCAGGGATTGATTTTGGTGATGAAGGCACAACTATGTAATGGTACTGTGAACAACTGAATGTATGCTTTGTTTTGTATGACTGCATGGTATGTGAATATATCTCAGTAAAATGAATTAAAAAAAATGATGCTGTAATAACTGCATGATCTATCCATTTGGCCCCTTGTTGGTGGGCAGGCTGTAGCAGATCTAGCATATGCTATAAGAAACGACAGCAGATGTTAGCGACAGACTCACCATTTGCCAAAGATAAAATCAGCCATGGGAAGGGGGGGACCACTCCTTGGGGTATTGAACAGGAAGTATATGTATAGTATTTTATGAAGCATTTTCACATGTTACTCACAGGGTTGCTGGAAGGCTTAAGAGGAAAACATTGTTGTACTAGTTTTTATTTTATTTTTTTTTAATTGAGATTGTTCATATATCATACAATTATCCAAAGATCCAAAGTCTACAATCAGTTACTCATGGTGCCATCATACAGCGGTGCATTCATCACCATAGTTAATTTTTTTTTCAATTTTTAGAACATTTTCATTACTCCAGAAAAGAAATAAAGACACACAAAAAAAGGAAACCCAAATCCTCCCAAACCCCTAACCACCGTCCCTCCATTACTGATTCATAGTATTGGTATAGTACATTTGCTATTGTTGATGAAAGAATGTTAAAATACTACTAACTTAGTATATAGCTTGCAATAGGTATATATTTTTTTCCTATATGCCCCTCTATTACTAACTTCTAGTTATAGTGTCATACATTTGTTCTAGTTCATAAGAGAGATTTCTAATATTTGTGTAGTTAATCACAGACATTGTCCACCACAAGATTCACTGTTTCATACATTCCCATCTTTTAATCTCCAGCTTTCCTTCTGGTGACATACGTGACTCTGAGCTTCCCCTTTCTACCACCTTCACACACCATTCAGCACCATTAAGTTATTCTCACTATGTGCTACTTCTGTCCATTTCCAAACGTTTAAGTTCACCCTAGTTGAACATTCTGCTCATAATAAGCAACCGCTCTCCATTCTTCAGCCTTGTTCTACATCCTGGTAACTTACATTTCATGTCTATGAGTTTACATATTAGTTCATATCAGTGAGACCCTGCAATATTTGTCCTTATGTGTCTGTCTTATTTCACTCAATATAGTACCCTCAAGTTTTCTTCATCAACCCATTTTTTTAAAGACGGTTTTGTTCACATGCCATACATTCCATCCTAAGTAAACAGTGATGGTTCCCTGTATTGTCACGTATTTATGTATTCACCACCGTCGCCACTATCTGTATAAAGACATCTCCATTTCTTCCATGAAGGAGGAGGAAGAGTCAAAGAAGGTAGAAAGACAGGAGGAAAAAAAGAGAGAAAAAAACAAAAACAAAACATAATAGCTAGGAAGCAACAAAAGGAAAGATAGCATTAAACTGAAGTAGAATAAACAGACATCACCAATGCCAGGAGTCCCATATGCTTCCCCTTTGTCCCCCCCATATGCATTTAGCTTTGGTATATTGCCTATGTTATATTAAAGGAAGCATAATACAATGTTACTGTTAACTTTAGTCTCTTGTTTGCATTGATTGTATTTTTCCCCCCAATCCCACCCCATTTTTAACACCTTGTAGTATTGACATTCATTTGTTCTACCTCATGTAAAAACATATTTGTACCTTTTATCACAATCGTTGCGCATCCTAGGTTTCATTGAGTTATACAGTCCCAGTCTTTTTTGTCTTTTGTTCTGGTGTCCCACATGGTCCCAACCTTCCTCTTTCAACCACATTCACAGTCATCTTTGTTCAGTGTACTTACATTGCTGTGCTATTATCTCCCAAAATTGTGTTCCAAACCTCTCACTCCTGTCTTTTCCCTTCTGTCTGTAGTGCTCCCTTGAGTGTTTCCTATAGAGCAGGTATCTTGTTCACAAACTGTCATTGTCTGTTTGTCAGAGAATATTTTAAGCTCTCCCTCATATTTGAAGGGCAGTTTTGCTGAATATAGGATTCTAGGTTGGTGGTTTTTCTCTTTCAGTATCTTAAATATATCACCCCACTTCCTTCTTGACTTCATGGTTTCTATTGAGAAATCCACACATAGTCTTATCAAGCTTCCTTTGTACATGATGGGTAACTTTTCTGTTGCTGCTTCCAGGATTCTCTTTTCATCTTTGACGTTTGATAATCTGATTATTAAGTGTCTTGGCGTAGGCCTACTCGGATCTATTCCATTTGGGGTATGCTGTACTTCTTGGATCCGTAATTTTACGTCTTTCATAAGAGATGGGATATTTTCATTGATTATTTCCTCTATTATTGCTTCTGCCCCTTTTCTCTTCTCTTCTTCTTCTGGGGCACCAATGACACGTACATTGCTGCATTTCATTTTGTCATTATGTTCCCAGAGACATTGCTCGTATTTTTCCATTCTTTTCCCTATCTGTTCTTTTGTGTATAGGCTTTCAGGTGCCTTGTTCTCCAGTTCCTGAGTGTTTTCCTCTGCCTCTTGAGATCTGCTGTTGTATGTTTCCATTGTGTCTTTCATCTCATGTGTTGTTCCTTTCATTTCCATAGATTCTGTCAATTGTTTTTTCAAACTTTCGATTTCTACCTCATGTACGTCTAGTGATTTCATTATACACTTCAACTCTTTTGCCATATCTTCCCTGAACTTTCTGAATTGATCCAGCACTAGTTGTTTAAATTCCTGTATCTCAGTTGAAGTGTAAGTTTGTTCCTTTGGGCCATAACTTTGCTCCTCCTAATGTATGTTGTAGTTTTCTGTTGTCTAGGCATCTGGCCTCCTTGGTCAGAACGGGCTCAGGTTTTGGAAGGAGGCAGTAGTTTCAGGTCTCCCTGAGGGTGTGTCTTATAAAATTGGTACACCCTGTGAAGCCTCGGGTCACTGTGCTTTTCTGCCCAGCAGGTGGCACCTGTCAGCCTGTCACCCCCGACTGGTGTAAGGAGGTGTGGCCCATGGCTGTTTTCCCCCAGGCTCTGGGGTCTGGTTCTGAATGGAAAGCAGGTAGTAGAGCTTGGCACTGCCTCTTTCCTCTTAGGGAAGATATACCCCTGGGGAGAGGTCATTTGCATTTGAATAGTCTCTGACTCGTCTATCTCCACTCTTGTCTGGGTCTGAGCACTGAGAATTGAAAATGGCTAAGGCTTTCTCCACTGAGCTGAAAAAGGGACAGAAAGACCCCCTTCAGGGTCAGTCTTTGGCCCCCCTCAGTTTCACCTGTCGGCCAGAGACAGCACCCGGTCCTCTGGCTCTCCAGGATCAGTTGTCACAAAAAGCCTCTGTCTGCTTGGGGATTTGTAGCTTGTATTGAGCAGTCCATGTTTACTAATTAAAACCCCAGTTGGAGCTCAGCTGAGCTATATTCACTTTCTTGGAGAGTGCTGCTTTCTAGCACCCAAGGCTTTGCAGTTCGGGCCATGGGCAGAAAGGGCTCCCGGCTCAGATCCACAGTTTTTATTTACAAATTTTATGCTGTGATCTCAGGTATTCCTCCCAATTCATGTTGGTGTATGATGAGTGGACGGTCACGTTTGTCCCCCCCGCAGTTATTCCAGATTATTTACTATTTGTTCCTGGTTGTTTATTAGTTGTTCCAGGGGGACTCGCTAGCTTCCACTCCTCTGTATGCTGCCATCTTCTTCCCTGTTGTACTAGTTTTAAGACATAAGTTCCTCCAGGAAGGATTGGGAAGAGGGAGGGGAGCTGAGGTTTGAGTGCCTGCTCTACTATGAACTGAGCTGTTTTCCCTGGTTTAACCCTTCCAGTGACTCTGTGAGGTATTTATGTCTTCCCTCTTTTGAGTGAACAGAGGCTGCAAGGCTTTGTAACTTACCCAAGTTTAAAAAAAAAAAAAAAAATTTTTTTTTCAGGAACTTCTGGAGCCAGCATTAGAACTCAGGTCCAGCCAAGACCTAACCTTTTCCCACCATGGTTTGCTATCTCTCCAGGACTCCCAGGCCAGCATACTCTGGCAGGCATGTTCTAGGGTGACCCCCACAATGAGTCACATCTTATGTGATCCCTTCTCTTTGAATGTGAGTGGAACCTATGACTCACCTCTAACCAATAGAATACAGCAAAGGTGATGGGATGTCATTCCCATGATCATGTAATGTATGTTATGTTATATGCAAAGGTGAAGGGATGCTGTAGGTGTAGTTAAGGTCCCACATCAGTTGATTTGGAGTTAATCAGAAGGGAGGTCATCCCTCGGTGGGCCTGACTTAATCAGGTGAAAGCCCTTAAAATAGGTTCTGGATCCTTCCCAAAGGGATCTACTGCCTTGCTGGCTTTGAAGAAATAAACCGCCTTGTTGTGAGAGGGCCACATGGCAAGCATCTGTGGGCAACCTCTAGAAGCTGAGAGCAGCCTTCGATGACAGCTAGCAAAAAAGCAGGACCTGAGTCCTACAGCTGCAAGAAATGAATTCTGCTATAACCACATGGGCTTGGAAGAGGACTCCAGTCCTCACGTGAAAGCACAGCCTGGCCACACCTTGACTGCAGCCTGGTAAGACCCTGGGCAGAGGACCAAGCTCAGCTGTGCCGGGATTCCTGGCCTGCAGAAATGGTGGGAAAGTGAATGTTTTTTTAAACCACTATGTTTGTGGCAATTTGTCGTGGAGCAATAGATGACTAATATACCCACAAAAGCCTGTTTACTCACTTCAGAGCTGGAGCTCCCATGCTGCTTTTAGCAAGGAAAAGACGGAGCAAAGGCACTGCAGGGGGCAGAAGGTGTGGTGCCTGTTTTTATAACTGGGCTGTGGCCATGTGTCATTGAATTCTGTTGAGTAAATCTCCTTATTGACTTCTTGTTCTGGGCATTGTGCCGAATGTTTTACATGCGAGAGTGTTCACTCATCATGATTGCATCCCTGTGAGGTGTTAGTATTCACACTTTGTAGATGAGGAAACTGGGGGAGTCTCTTGGTTTGAAAGAATTGGCCTCCCCCTCCCAGCCATCAGTCTATCATCCAGATTTGAATTAAAAACCTGATTTGAAAAATAACTATGGTTGTACATCTTTAAAATTGTATTTACTTTAAGACATAGATAACATTCACATGATCAGGATTCAAAAAGCATGAAAAGTCTCCCAATTCCCAGTTTCTCTCCCTGCGGGCTACTAGAGGGTAGCAGTGATACCGGTTTCTTGTACATCCTTCAGGAGTTATTTCTGCCTGTGTGTGTTTGTCTTACCTTCCACCCCAAATGAGAGTATACTTATATTTACTCTTCTGTACTTTCTTACTTAACTTTCCATCTTGGAGATAATTCCATATCCATTCGTAAAGAGTGTCATCATTTTCTTTTACAGCTGTATGGTGTTAATTTATTTAACGAGTCCCCATTGGCAGGCATTTTGGTTACTTCCTGTCTTTTATTACCTAACAGTGCTGTAGGGGATACCTTTATTCATATTATGATTTTGTGTGTGTACAAAAAGATCAGAAAGAGAAATCCCTAAATGTAGAATTGCTGGGCCAAGTGTTGCACGCTCTTGAAAATATTTTCATTGTTTCAGAAATTCAGGTTCTCAGACATCACCTTATAATCATCACCCAGAAGGTTCCAAGGGTCTTCCACATTCATTGTCATAGAGAAAGATTTCTCAGTGTCAGTGTTCAGAGTGCCGCTGCTCTAGTATCCCACTTAACTTTAAGATTTAAGACTTGTGAAAGTGTAGAGAACAAGAAGAAACTGCAAGATGAGTATTTTTCTTCGAATTTCCCAAGGTCCATCACAGGAAGTGTTTCAATCAGCTTCCTTGAGGCAGAGCTGGAGCTGGAGATTCTTGTGTGAATGGTTTATCAAGGAGTGGGGGAAGCATAAAGGGGCTAGAGGATGAGCTAGACAAAGATGGGTTTCAGAAGTCTAGCCCCAGCGTGATCTTATGGGGAGCTCTGGAGAATGAGGTGCGCCACAGAGTTTGTCTTGCTTTGAGGCAAAGGAGCTAGGCTCTTGAACATCCCACATTGGTTACAGACGAGAGAGGGGGAGTAGTTAAACTCCCGGGGACTTCTGAACTTCACTGCTCCAGTCTTCTGAGGGAACTCGTCAGTTGCAGGTGTGAGGGGTTAGCAGTGGCCCTGGCACTGGCTGGGTTGGATGTGCTGACCTGGTAAAGGGGAGCCCGGGAGCAGTGAGTCGGGCACCTATGAGTCCCTGCTTGTATTCCTCAGGAGCCGTTGGAATTGCCTCTCGGTCTGTCTGATCTCTGCTGAGGCTCTAAGCTGATGCCTTTGGGGCACATAGAAACCTGACTGCATCTCCCTTTCACCTGCAAAGCTGGTTTATCAGTATTCTTGGCAAGTGTCCCCTTGGATCTGCACTGCCAGCCAGCAGCCTGACAGACCGCATAGGACTTTTTGATGTTACTTTTTGCTGTCCACTTAAGCAGTTGTGTTATTTTATCTCAATCCCAATTTGAAACAAGAGGAGAAAAAAAAAATAAATGTTTATTGAATTTAAAACAAAATCAATAGGAAGCAAAATTATTTCTGCAACCTTCTACAGAAGAATTACAAGCAATGCCGTGGTAATATAAATAACTGGATAATATGTTTTTCGACTCCTTGGAAGGAACTAAGGCCATAACCACAGAAAAAGTTTCCTGGAGAAGTGATATTTGATTTCAGGGTTGGGGCCTTATTGACATATTCATGTGGATTTCCCTTGGAAAAGGTAAAAGAAGTACCTTTGTGCTAATGTAGCAGTGTTACAAGGACTCCTCAAATGTCGCCATCATTGAGCAGTGTGCCCTATTGACTGGCACTTTGGGCAGAGGAAAGAACTGTCTGCACATAATGTGCCTCCTTGGGCCTGGTGGGGGTCTCCTGGCTGATGGTGAGTCTGCGGTCCCAGTTCACGATGACATCAACCTGGTATTTAGAAATGCGATTCCTACTTCAACGTGTAGTTGCCTTAGTGTGGTTGAGGCTGAAAAATTACTTTCCAGGTGGAGTGGATTGAATAGTGTTCCCCAAAAGACGTGTTCAAGTCCTCACCCCTGGTATCTTATTTGGAAATGGGGTCTTTGCAGATGTAGTTATGTTATGATGAGGTCATACTGGAGTAGGGGAGCCTGGTCCAAGATGACTCGTTTTCTCATAAGAGGGAAATTTGGACACAGAGAGGATGTGCCAGTTTGGATGTATTATGGCCCCCAAACACCTTTATCTTTGATGCAATCTTGTGGGGGCAGATTGAGTAATCTTTTTGATTACGGTGTGACCTTTTGATTGGATGTTTCCATGAAGATATGGCCCACCCAACTGTGGATGATGACTTTGATTGGATAATTTCCATGGAAGTGGTCTGAATTAAATCCCTGGAGCCATGTAAATGAGCCAACAAACAGAAGGAACACAGAGCAGCTGTGAGTGACATTTTGGAGAGCAACTGAGAGAGACATTTTGAAGATGGCCATTGAAAGCAGACTTTTGCTCCAGAGAAGCAAAAGAGGACAAATGCCCCAAGAGCGACATTTTGAAGAACCCACAGGAACTGAGAGAGGAGCTAGAACACAACCCGAGATCAGCAGATGCCAGCCATGTTCCTTCCCAGCTTAGAGAGGTTTTCCTGGACATCATTGGCCTTCCTTTGATGAAGGTACACGATTGTTGATGCCTTACCTTGGACACTTTATGGCCTTAAGACTGTAACTGTGTAACCAAATAAATCCCCTTTATAAAAGCCAATCCATTTCTGGTATTTTGCTTAACGACAGCATTAGCAAACCAGAACAGAAGAGAAGGCCACGTGAAGACGGAGGCAGGGATTGGAGCGATGGCGGCCACAAACCCAGGAATGCCAGGGCAGGCACAGAGGCTGAAAGAGGCAGGCAGGATTCTCTCGTGCCTGGAGCCTGGGAGGGACCTGCAGCCCTGCGGACACCTTGGACTCCAGAACTGAGAGGGAGTAAATGTTTGTTGTCTTAAGCCACCAAGTTTGTGGCGATTTGTTACAGAAGCCACAGAGACTAATACACCCATTTAAAGACTCTCCATTTTGGTCAGATTCTAAAATTTTTCATGGTAGACTGTAGACATTTAGAGTTTTTCTCCTTTTTGAAGCACTCTGCTCATTTCCAGGAATGAACTTGCAGAGAGGTGGTGACCACTCTGCATGGCAGTTACGTCTCAAGCCTCTTTGAGTAACTATTTTTCCTTGACAGCTTATTCAAAGGGAGATGCCATACTTGAATTTCTACTGAGAAAAACATATCAAGGCAGACCAAACATGAAGAGGACATTTAATATCAGGGTGGAGGCAGAAGATGAAAAGTGCACTCCAGAGAAGTGCTGCTTCTGGCCTTCCACAGGCATTGAATGAAGAACTAGATTCCTCCAAACTTTAGAATGCCAGATAAATCTCACAGCATTCTAGTAGGATCTTTAAAGATAAGACACTACAGCTCAAAAACAGGTGGTCACGCTAGCCCTGTTCAACCCACTGCTTGTGAAATAGTTGCAGTTTTTTAACTGTTTGTAGAAGTGCTATGTGATTTAATTCTCAAGATACTTTTTGTAAGTTTTTATTTATAAATAATTCCAGGCTTACAGAAAACTTGCATGCATAACGCAAAGAACTCCCCATATACCCTTCACTCAGGTTCTCCAATTAATATTTTACCACATTTGTTTAATCATTTTATACACACACACACACACACACACACACACATATATATATATAATACATAGCATATATTTTTTCTGAACCATTTGAGAGTTAGCTGCAGATATGAGACCCTTTTGTGTGCATTTCCTAAGAAGGACCTTTTCTTACATAAGTGCAGCACAGTTCCTAAATCAGGAACTGTGTTATACAGTGAACTGTGTTCACTGTGTATACAGTCCCATGTTTTATTCTCTAGCTTTCCTTGTGGTAACATACATGACCCTAAACTTCCCCTTTCATCCACAGTCACACGTGATTTTTCCTGATCCCAGCCTTGGAACCAACTGCTTCTCTAAGGATCCCTAGTTCATTTTATTGGTGAATGATATTTAGAAACAAGATGTGGGTGCTAGGTGTGCTTGTTAATACTGAAGTGTCATTGCTTCGAGGCCCTCTTGAGGAAAAAGCTAGGAAGTATATGTATGTTCTAAGCTGGGCATACACACACATCTATATTTATTTCTGTGTCTACCTATGTGCATATATATTTAAAAAAACAAACAAACATGAGGCCATACCAATATTTCCCATTCCAGTCTAATACCACAGAGTTCATTCTAGACCTTCCCCTTTCCTTATTTGTAACTTCTTTGTCCAACATGAGAAACCTGGCTCTTACTATTTACAGTATATTTACTTATTAGTTCAACCCTAGTATGTACATAAGGGAGTTTCAGAATTGCGGATGCATTCACCTGGGAGAAACAGATTTACTAACTAGAGTACAGTATTTGTGTACAGTTCTTTCATCTTTAGCCTGCCAATGGCCAGTCCAAATAATGTTTTGCAAAGTTACTTAGGTTAGTTTTTTGCTTCCTGTACCCTTTCAGTGTGGTTAGGTTTTTCAGTGGATTTCACTTGTTTTAGTTTGTATCCCATTTTAGGTTCCCTCCTTATCCCAATAAATTTTTTAAATTAACAAACAGTAAAATTCACTCTTTGGGTACAGTTCTGTGGGTTTTGATGATTCCTAGAGTCATGTACCACAGTGTGATACGGTACAGTGTCATCACCCCCAAAATTCCCTTGAGCTGCTCCTTATAGTCACTCCTTCTCACCTCATAAACCCTGGCAACCACTGATCTGTTTTCATCCCTATAGTTATGCCATTTCCAGAATGTCACATGAATGAGATCATATGATCTGTAGCCTTTGGGGTCTGGCTTCCTTCACTAGCAAAATTGGTTTAAGATTCATCCATGCTGTTGTTGCATGAATCAACATGTGTGTGTGTTTATCCATTCACCAGATGAAAGAGGTCTGTTTCCAGTTTGGGGCAATTATGAATAAAGCTGCTATAGACAGTCACCTACATGCTTTTCATTTTTATATATACGTAAGTTTTCAGTTCTCTTGAATAGATATCTAGGAGTAGGCTTGTTGGGTCATATGTTAAGTGTGTGTTCAAATTTCTAACAAACCACCAAGCTGTCTTTCATAGTAGCTGTGCCATCTTGCCTTGCCACCAGCTCCTCGCATTTGTCAGCACTTGGTAATTTTAATGGTGGTTTTTTTGTTGTTTATTTTTTTAATGCAATTTTATTGAGATATATTAACACACCATAAATCCATCTGAAGTATACAATCAGTGGCTCACAATATCATTACATTATGTGCATTCATCACCGTGATCAGTTTTAAAACATCTTCATTACTCCAGAAAAAGAAATAAAAAGAAAAAAGAAAACCCAAAACATCCCAAACCTCTTAATATCCCCTGTCCCCACATTATTGACCCCTAGTTTTGATGTGGTACATTTGTTACTGTTGGTGAAAGAATATTAAGATATTACTGTCAACTGTAGTCCATAGCTTGCAATAGGTACATTTTCCCCCATATACTCCTCTATTAACTCCTTGTAATAATGTCGTACATTTGTTGTAGTTCATGAAAGAACTAGTGGTGGCTTTTTGTGGTATCTCATTGTGGTTTTAATTTCTATTTCCTTAATGACTAATAATGTTGAAAAGCTTTTCATGTGCTTATTTCCCATCCATATAGCCTCTTTGATGAAGTGTCTATTTAAATTTTTGCCCATTTATTTATTTTCTTCTTGTTGAGTTTTGAGTGTTCTTTATGAATTGTGAATAAAAGTCCATGGTCAGAAAAGTGATTTGCACATTTTTTCCACCAGTCTATGGCTTGTCTTTTCTTTAACTTAATAGTGTCTTTTATAGGGCAAAAGTTCTTAATTTTGATAAAGTCCAACTTAGCAATTTTTTCCTTATAGATCATGCTTTGGGTATCGTTTACAAAACCTTTTTGGCTAACCAAAGTTCACAAAAATTTTCTCCTATGTTTTCTTTTAAGAGTTTTATTGTTCTACATTTTATATTTCAGTGTCTGGTTTATTTTGAATTAATTTTTATATAGGGTGTGAAGTATAGTGAAGCAAGTTTCATTTTTTTTCATAAAAATATCAAATTTATTTCAATATCTAGTTTCATTTTTAAATTAGCTGTTGGACAATTTTCTGTAACTTAAAATTCATATAAAAAGTGAGGAAAACATTAGTAAGCTATGAAAGACTAACCAAGAAAAAGAATTTTAGAGCACATATTTACAAAAGCCATGTTTAATAGTAAAAATTCCAGTTTTACTACTTACTGAGAAATAGCCTTTAGCTCTTTACTTCCAAATGTAACATTCTCATTTTGAAGCAACTTATCTATTTTCACCCCAATTACTATGCCCAACAAAATTTTTCCAAGCTTTCCTTAACACTTATGAAGTATGACTCAACTATTCATCGTAAGCATTCCTTAAAAGAACTGTTTTATTTGATCAAAAAGTATAGGACATCACTACCACATGAGTTAAACAAAAAAAAAAATGGAGTAAAAAACAGAAGTGGTATATAGTAAGCAAAGTACCTGATAAGAATGTTAACTATTTCACATTTCTACTTAGCGCAAGTAAAAATAAAGAGGTTCCAAGGTACTACAATGTTTGGCATTTGTCCTGCAAGCTTTAAATTATAATTTTATTCTACACAAGTCATGTCTAAGAAAATGGCCGTGCTCGTAAATAAAAAAAACTGTTATATCCAGCAGGTGTTATTCTACTAGTCAAAAGAACTCTTTATAAAATTAGGTTTAAAAAAATGCAGAATGTCTGATATTTATATTACCAGTGTAAAGGCTGAAAATCACACAAACCATACAGAAAATAGAGAATTAAATGATTAATATTTGCTTTGAGGAAACCAGAAATGATTATATTCCAAGAAAGAAGCAATAATAACAAAAGATGTAATTAATACACTGTCTTTTTTAAGCCCAAACATACTTTTCATCTTAAAGAGGACAATTCTGACTTTTACTTTCTTTGTTCAGAACAGGACCTGAATTTAAGCTATTATTTGAATAAGGTTCATAATCTAAAGTCATTTTTTTCACCATAGGATATTTTTATTTCAGTAGATAGGCTACTAAATGATCAGTTATAAAGGCTACTAAATGATCAGTTACAAAGATTTTGTAGAGTAAATGCCAGTTTACCCAGTAACTGTCAAAGATAGCAACGTATTTCTATATCCAAGCCTAAAAGTTACTACAGTACTGAGGTCATAACTAACATGATTCTTCCATATGGTCAGACTTTGTTTACTATATAATATGCTCACAAAATCCAAAGAAGAAACCTTAGTTGAGTCCTTCTCCAAATCTGCATAATTTTCCAAATAATTTTCCTCTGGTTTCAGAGCCTATTCTTTTCTTCAATCCTTTTTCAGTCGTTTGGCTTTTGCAATATTTTCTTGACGTTTTTGTTTCTTCTTCTGCTCCTTTTCCCTGGCCTCCATCATCTTGGCCAGTTTCCAGGACAGTACAGCACTTGCTGGGAACAATGGAGTAAGGGCCAAAATCACCGTCGTGAGGAAGCCATATGGGTCCTTGCCAGCCCATTCCACAACATACTCATCCCAAGCCTTTATATCAAACATCTTTTTAGTGGTCTTAGGAAAACTTATGCTTGAGTTATGATCTCTGACTTTGTCCTGGGATTATTAGAGAGCCAATCACAATTTCAGATGAGCCTTGGTTGTCTTCTTCTTTAGTTCTACCATACACTTCTGAGAGAAGGTTTAAATTCATCAGACCAGAAGCTGCAAGTTTCATTTTTCTTGCATATGGATGTCTAATTGTTCTAGCACTGTTTACTGAAAAGTGTCCTTTCTCCACTGAATTGTCTTTACACTCCTGTCAAAAAAATTAGTTGACTGTATTTCATGAGGGTCTATTTCTGGACTGTATTCTGTTCCATTGATATATGCGTCTATGCTTTTACCAGTACTACACAGTTTTAATTAATGTAATTTATAGTAAATCTTGAAATCTGGTGGTGGTCTTCATTTTCAAAATTATCTTGGTTATTCTAGTTCCTTTGCCATTCCATATATATTTTAAAATCAGCTTGTCAGTATCTTTAAGTATCTTTAAGAAGTAAACTTTCTGGGATTTGATTGGGATTGTATTGAATATATATATATATATATATATCAATTTGGGCATCTTAACAGTAATAAGTCTTCCATCCGTTATCATGTTACACCTCTCTATTTAGATTTCTTTGCTTTTTTTCTTCAGTGTTTTCTAGTTTTCAGCATACTAAAAAGTTAGATTTAGTTCTAATTATTTCATATTTTTCTTTGCTGCTATTGTAAATAGTCCTGTTAGTTTTGGGGGTGGGGGGTGGAGAACCAGCTCATGTTTAATTGTAACATTTTAAAATTGTACAGTTGTTTCAATACCCTGCCTCCCCCATCCACCATATTTAGTCTCTTAAAATGACAGGAAAAAAACAAAGAATCACAAGTTGGTATGTTTAGTAAGTTTACCCCATAAGTTCCTATCTGCAGCACCCAATATTCCTTTGAAATACCAGACAGATCCAGTAGTGGCTAACAGTAAATTGCACACTTCTCAGAGTTTAAAAGTTTAGGTTCTCTGACCATTCTGTATTGCAGTGGCACTTGTCCAGAATTGGTACCTCCCCACACTTGGGGAACTTTAAATGCACCAGTGAAAACAGCTTTTGCCCCTTCAAGGGGAAGAAAGAAAATCACTCCTCAAAACCCAGCAGATCTGGTGGGAGGTCTTTCCTCCTCTCCCATGTCTTCAGGCTCGTTTTTTGCAATGGAGTGAGAGATCCAACCTAACCCAGTTACAGGAAACAAGACAACGATGGCTGTAAAGGGAGTGGCCACATCCAATGTATGTGCTTTCTATGTGCTTTACAGAAACAAACAAACAAAAAACAAATCCATAAATTACAACAGCTAGATTTACGATATCCATTCGTCCCAGAGTGGTGGAAGGCAGAAAGGGGCAGTAGGAGGGCAAATAGCACAGGGAGAGAAAAAGTATTCAAATCAGTCCAGACACAGGGGCTGGCAAACGCAAGAAAAAAGCTGAGGAAAAAACTGGTCCTTTCAGACGATGGTAGTGTTAAAAATCCACATACCAGTACTGGTGTCAGAGATTCTGCCTTACATGCACCAGAGACAAAAGTTCCAATTCCTCAGAGAAAAAGGAAAATGCAGGAGCCCTTGGCAGAGTGGGACCTGCCTTCCCTGGGTAGGGGAAGGTGAACAGGGAAAAGATCTGCCACAGCCTCCTTCCAGCCCCATTCACCCCCTTTGGATAGCAGGAGACTTGGTGGCCTGCAGCACCCTTCAGTCTGGATGGATGTGGTAACAAGAACTTCTCTGCAAAGGTTGAGCTACTCAGGGCAGACTGACTTAGACCATCTTGTGGAAGAGCGCTGCTTAAGAACACCACCAAGGAGAAGGGGCACAACTGGAAAAAGAATATGTTTTTCCAGGGGTCTTTGCTTCACTGGTGCTGATAACAAATAAAGAAGATAGAGAAGAGGCAGCCACTGATAGTGTACAAGGACTGCATTGCTGTGAGAAAAGGCAGGGGCAAACCAAATCCCAAGTAGTAAGGCCAGTTTCTTTCCATATTTGACAACTGCTGGTACATTTCAGTTTCTTTGTTGAACCAGCAACATTCAGAGTAGTAAAGAGAATAGAGAAGAGACATATGCAAGACACTAACCAGCAGACCAATGAGATGGATGGGAAAGAGACTCACAGATATCCCTTGGGTGAGGAAAAGAAACTGGCTGAAGAACATGTCAGCAGTTATTTTGCTGACACTAGGGAACGGGTGAGGCTTCCTTCCTCCCTGACACCTCAAATGCCAGATCAGCTATATCCTGAAACCAAATGGCATTGACACCTTTGCTAATCACAAACAGGGGGAGTACCCACAGAGCACTGAAAGTTGATTGAAGGAAGAATTCTACTACATCCAAACATCTCCATGTAGCGATGGATCACCAATGATTTGTGCTGTTACTTACTGAAGCACAGGAATAAACACTCGATAAAACAAGAGGAGACTGAACCAGAATACTCCACCATTCCAAGCACAGCACCAGCACATTATAACAATACATGGTTCACTCTCCTGCTTCCACTCTATGCTCTGGGCTTTCCACTGTGCCAAGACACCACTTGCTCTTCGCAGCCGCTGCTCCTCGCTCTTTTGCTGGAGTCGAGCATCTAGCTTTGAGATGGTACAAATACCCCAGATGGAGTCTTTGATTCCCCTGCCAAGGTCCTGGAGAAAGGTTTTGACATTGTCAGTCATCTCTTCACCACCCAAGCCACCAACTACACAGAGGAGAGAGAAGCTCCCCCAAATCTCTCATCATGGAGGACCTGGCAGCTCCACTCCGGCCTGGCCCAGCCCCTCACCCAACGGAGGCCCACTCGGCTGCTCAGCACCTGGCCGCCCGCTCCCACTGGCACTCTCTCAGGGCCCCTATTTGTTTTTGTTTTTTGTTTTTCTTTTTTTTTTTAATTCAATTTTTATTGATCTATTCACAAACCATACAATCATCCATAGTATACAATCAGTTGTTCACAGCACCATTATATAGTTGTGCATTCATCACCACAATTTTTGAACCTTTTCATTACACATAAAAAAGAATAAGAATAAAAATTTAAAAAGAACACCCAAAATATTCCATACCCCCCATCCCTCCCTATTATTCATTTACTTTTTGTTCTCATTTTTTAACTCATCTGTCCATACACTGCATAAAGGTAGTGGGAGCTATAGGGTTTTCACAATCACACAGTCACACAGTGTATGCTGTATAGTTATGCAGTCATCTTCAAGAATAAAGGCTACTGGGTTGTAGTTCAACATTTTCAGGTATTTCCTTCTAGCTATTCCAAAACACTAAAAACTGAAAAGGGGTATCTACGTAATGCATAATAGCAACCTCCAGAATGACCTCTCGATTCTATTTGAAATTGCTCAGCAACTGAAACTTTATTTGGTTTCATTTCTCTTCCCCCTTTTGATCCAAGAAGGCTTTCGCAATCCCATGATGCCAGGGCCAAGCTCATTCCCTCAAGTCACGTCCCACGTTGGGGGGGGGCGGGCAGTGAGTTCACCTGCAGAGTTGGCTTCGAGAGAGAGGCCACATCTGAGCAACAAAAAAGGTTCTCTGGAGGTGACTCTTAGGCACAATTTTAAGTAGGCTTAGCCTCTCCTTTGCAGTAACAAATTTCGTAAGGCAAGCCCCAAGATCGAGGGATTGGCCTACTACAATGGTAGTCCCCAATGCTTACTAGAATATCATTAATTCCCCAGGTGGGTAAGTTTAATATTTCCACATTTTCCCCCAGTCCCTCAAGGGGGCTTGCAAATACATTTTTGTTCTCTGCACAAATTACTCTGGATTGTATCAGGGGTTCACACTAACCTGTACCAACCAGCCAGAGTTCACTCCCTATTCAAAGTTCCATATGATTATGGTATTTGAATAAACTGACTATACAAGTTAAATTATATAGTGTGTTATCAAAACAAAGTAGATTTTGCACCTAATAAACAGCTCTTCCTTTGGTCTCACACAGAAGTTGAAGTTTTAAAACACCGTCAATATCATCCTTTACCCTTTAGTCTAATTTACCTTAGTCCTAACCAAATCCATTTTGTTCATATCTCTAATTGAAGTCTGATCTCTTTTTTCAGACTCTTTAGCATTTGCTGTATAGGGTAACGCTGACATTCATAGCTGCCAGATTCTGGCTCTGAGTCTCCGGTGTTCTAGAGACACAGATACCCAAAGTTCCAGGGACCGACCAGTTATACACAAAGAGCTCAGCATCTCAGATTTTAGAAATTACCATTACAACTCAGGAATAGATGTAACTGCTGTAAGAATTTACAATCTGGGGACCTTTACAATAAGCCTTCCCCTGATAACCTATGCTCTGAGATTCAGTTCTCAGAGTTTGTACATTATAGTTAGTCCATGTTAGTGAGGCATTATAATGTTTTTCTTTCCATTTCTGATTTATCTCACTCAGCATACTGTAATCAATGTCTTCACCCACAACTTCTTTCTTGTAGCAGCTCAATATTCCATTGTATGTAAATACCACAGTTCACCATTCTGTTCATCAGTTGATGTACCCTTAGGCCACCTCCATCCACTGTGAATTGTGAATACTGACACCATAAACCCCCACTGTGCAAATGTCTGTTCGTGTCCCTCTTTTCGATTCTTCCAAGTATATACCCAATAACAGAGTTGCAGGACCATATGGCAGCCCCATACTTAGCTTCCTGGAACCACCACACTGCCCTCCAGATGGACTGCAGCATTCTACTTCCCCACCAATGGTGATTACATAATCCCTTTCTCCACATTTTCTCCAGCTCTTGTATCTCTCTGTTTATTTTTAGATGGTTTTATTCGCACACCATACATTCCATCTTAAGTAAACAATCATTGGTTCCCAGTATAATCACATAGTTATTCACCACGACTGTCTATATAAGCACATTTCCATTTCTGATATTTCTTGTCTTTCTTCAGTTCGGCATCTGCAGGGTCCTTCTCCTCCAGAGTTTCAAATAATTCAGAATTGTCCCTTTTTTTTTGTTGAATCTCTGGAGAGGAGGTTTCAGTAGCTGTTTACATCACCATGTTGATGACCCCCTATTTGCTTTTAATTTTTAATTTCAATTGTTCATTGCTAACATACAGAAATACAGCTGATTTTTATATCTTGACCTTGTCTCCTGTGACTTTGCTAACCTATTTATTAATTCTAGAAACTTTTTTTGTAGATTCTTTGGGATTTTCTACAGAGATAAGCATGCTGTCTGCAAAAAGAGGTTTATTTCTTCCATTTCAATCTTTATGCTTTTTATTTCCTTTATTGCAACTTCCAACAGTATGTTAAGTGGTGGGAGGATATCCTTGCCTTGTTCTCATTCAGAGGAGGAAAGCATTCAGTCTTTCACTAAGTTTAATGTTAACTGGTATTTTTTTTTGTAGATGCCCCTTATCAGGCTAAGGAAGTTCCCTTCTGTGCTGGTTTGGATATATTATGTCCCACCAAAAGCCATATTCTTTAATGAAGTTTTGTGGGGGCAGAATGATTAGTCTGTTGATTAGGGTGGAAACATTTGATTAAATTATTTCCATGGAGGTGTTACCCTGCCCATTCAGGGTGGGTTTAAATTAGATCACTGGAGTCCTATAAGAGAGCTCAGAGACAGAAGGAGCTCAGAGCAGCTGAAAGAGACTTTTGGAAAGATGCTTGGGAGCTAACATTTTGAGATGCTTAGAGACTTTTGGAGATGCTAGCCCAGAGTTTGCTTTGGAGAAGGTAAGAGATGATCCCCAGATGGTTAGAGAGAAATGCCCTGGGAGAACAAGCAAGAATGCACAGGAGCTGAAAGAGAGAAGCTAAGAGAGAAGCTACGAGAAACCCAGAGACATTTTGGAGAATGCTATTTTGAAACGCAACCTGGGAGCAAAGGAACAGCAGACACCAGCCATGTGCCTTCCCAGCTGACAGAGGTGTTCTGGATGCTATCAGCCATTCTTCAGTGAGGGTATCCTCTTGTTGATTCCTTAGTTTGGACACTTTTATGGTATTAGAACTGTAAATTTGTAACCAAATAAACCCCCTTTATAAAAGCCAATCCGTTTCTGGTATTTTACATAAATGCAGCATTAGCAAACCAGAACACCATCTATTTCTAGTTTGCTGAGAGTTTTTATCATGAATGAATATTGGTTTTGTCAAATGCTTTTTCTCTATCAATTGATACAGTTATATGGTCTTAATTCTTTAGTCTAATATAGTGCATATATTGATTGATTTTCAAATGTCAAATGAGCCATGAATTTCTGGGATAAACTTTCTTGTAGCAGCTCAGTAAGGCTGTGATGCATGTATACGTTTTCTGTGTTGCTGGAATATATTTGCTTATATTTTTGGGGGGGATCTTTGGTGGCCTGAAAAGCATTCCTCCGTAAGCTTGCTCTTGACTCAGCGCATGTTCAGTTCTTCCTTTCGAGTCATTCACATCTTACTAGTATGGTGTGAGTTAGTCTGGAATCCTTCTCTCTTAACTGGTGTTGCTGTTCTTTTGGAGTTTCGTGTTTGCTCACTTATGCCCACATGTTAGAAAAGCATGAAGTTATGAAATTCAGTTCAGAAATGGTCTAGATAGGAACAGATGAATCTCCTAGCTAGATTCAAGCTGCCTTGCCTCACATTATTGAGGTCCTTCTGAGTGTTGGCCCCGTTACTGCCCTGGGAGGTCAGTTTGTGTCTGATTTAGCTGAGCAAAGCGCCAGGTTCCTGTCAGCAGGTGTGTGAGAGGAGGTATTGTTTAGGAAGAGCCTTTTGTCCAGGCCCCTTTGTAGCTGCTTCTCTGCTTCCTCCAAAGGCATCCAGGGCAGAGGCAGGGCCCACATTGTGGTGACTGAAGGGCTGTCTTTGTCCTACCCCCAGACAGCTTTTGCAGCAGCAAGATGGCCTCAAAGTGACCTGCAAGCCAGGTGAGGGGAGATGGAGGGAGTGACCAGGTTCCAGTCTTACCAGGTTATTGTAATAAGCGAATGCCAAGGGGATGGGGGAACTCTGAAGGGAGGGCTTTGTTTTCACCTGGTCTCCTGCCTCTGAGATGACTTCTGCTGAACCTGTGTGTGCAGATCACAGTATGCATTCCTTTGAACTGAGATGTGGTGGAAAGGATGGGGGAGAAAGGAGACGGGGGCACCGTGTCCGCACCCAGAGCCCCTTGGTCTTGCCTGTCTGAGGGGTAGGTGAACCCAGACAGACTCTCTGCTCCCAAAGGCACAGGCAGCCCAGAGAGGGGCAGGAGAGGTGCCCTCGGGGGACTTAGTCTTCAGAACTGAATCAGAGAGCAGGAAACGGGGACAGCTAATGGCATACAGAAGGGACGAGGCCTGGCTCCTTTTTTCTTTAGTCAGTGGTTCAGTTTGTGGAAATGTTTGGACAGATGGAATTACCAGATCCATTTGCACATACTGTCAGCAATCTGAGGAATGGGGTGAGGCAGCCACCCCTTTACCCAGCTAGCAAAGGGAGGTTCCTCGTGGCCACTGCTGACTGCCGGGCCCCTCTCGTTGGTGGGGCCTGCTTCCTGCTTCACCATGCAGCCTTGGTCCCTGAGGGCTCCTCTGGGACACTCAGGCCACCACTGCTGTCCTCTCCCACCTGTGGCCCCCACCCCCATTCCTCTGACCAGTGCTCTGGTTCTAGTTCCCATTACCCCTTGCTAGGACTGACTCAGTCCAACTGGCCTCTGTGTCTCTTCTCTCCCATCTGCAGTCCACCTGTACTAGCTTAATTTTCCTGAAGTACAATTCTGCTTGTAGCACTTCCCTGCTCAAAAACCTTCACTGGCTCCCTGTTGCCCGTTGATAATATCTACTTCCTTAGCCCCACTCCTCCCTGCCGGCCTCATTTCCCATTACACAGCTTCATGTACGTGGGTGGTTTGTCTAAAATGGACATCTCTCATTTCCAAATATGCCCTCTGCTTTTCTACCCTTATGCCTTCCCTTGCAGTGTCCCTCTAGCAGCAGCCTTATTTTCCCTTTCTCGGTATGTCCACTATCCTCCCTCCCATGGAGTCCACACAAGCACTGCATCTGCTTTCATAAAGGACGTGCCTGGATTCACTGGCCTGACCTCCTTCCTCCATGTATCCATTCTCACAAATTACAGTTCCCTGATGGTGTTTATACCCTCTTTTCTTTTAAGTTACTTGCGTCTGGGTCTTAAGCTCCTCATCCTTTAAAACAGGGCCTGTGTTTAAGCTGTCTTCATGTCTTTCTCATCCCTGGGTGACAGCTTGCTGCACTTAGCAGTAATTGCCATTTAAGTGCTACTCTGTGATAAGAGCGTGTCAAACGTTCTCCCATGTACTCCTCCCAACAAACCTCTGAGAGGCAGTTTCAGTACCTCACATTTGTGAGTCTTTACCAGAGCAGCACCAGGCTTTTCTAAATTTTTGCCAGAATCAGCTCTTTTCATCCTTGTATCAGCTTTATGTGCTAGGTTTTAATATTCTCCATGTTTTATAGACAAGGAGGAGGTTAAGTAACTGGACCGCTGGCATTTGTGTTTGTTAAATGACTGACTGACCTGTGGGGGTTGCTGGCCGTGCTTTACTGCTCCTGCTCAGCCTTAATTATTGTGATGGGAGGTAAGCCTCTGGCCAATGCTCAGACCTCCCTCTCTGCTCCTCACTGGGTACCACGTGATGATCACGTCTTTTACAGTGGTGCGTCTCCATCGGTGACACACATACAATCCCTTAATGGTTCTTGTGTACTTGCTTGGTCATTTTTATCCCAGACTAATTTCTTCTTCCCCAGGATGGCACTGATTTGGCAATGTGCTGTCTGGGCTTTTAACCAAGGCACCCCACGCCCACATTGTAAACCCCAGCAGGCACTTCCTTCTCCTGGCGTGTGCCCAGGGATGGATGCCAGGCCTCCTGCCCAGACTGGCCCACAGCTTCTGCAAATATTTACTTCCCCAGGATAGTGGCCAAAGCACTGAGCAGCATTGCTCTTTCTTCTGTGTCAAGGTTTCCTTAGGATTGTCTTTGGAAAAATGAACAGCAATGTAGCTTGTATCCCCAGTGCCGAGCACAGGGTGGGCACAGGTCAGTACTCACTAAATAATCATTGAATAAATAACTATTCTTCCTTCCTCTTTAAAAGCTAGAATTGCCTAACTGGGAAGCCAGAGAAATTCTGAAAACAGATGCATTAGTTAGTTTTTGTTTGTTTTTTCCTGGCCCCCTACTACTGTGTGACCTTAAACACGTTATTTAACATCTTTGAGCCTCAGTTTCCTCATTCGTAGAATGGGAATAATAGTATCAAATACATAGTAGTGATGTGAAGATTAAATGAGATCATGTGACTGTCCTCTGGTTGTCAGCATTATTTGGGGATTCTCAGGAAATGCCCCCCATGCTTGAGAAAACAAGAGAAACAACGTCACTTTTCAGAAGCAGAGAAAGGAGACAGAAGGGCTGCTAGGTAGGCAGTACTCCCATGTGTACCAGTTAGCTTTTGCTGCATAACAAACACTCATAAAACCTTGGTGGCTTACAACAGTAAGTGTTTATTATGCACTTGGCTGAGGCCAGCTGAGGATTGGCTCTGCTTGTTTTCATGTCTGGGGTTGGCTGCTGCTTTCTCATCTAGACTGGGCCCAGCTGGGGCAACTGAGGGGACCCAGCACTGTCCACATGTCTCTCTTCCTTAGCTAAAGTAGAGAAAAGTGCTCGGAGAATTGCAGAGCACACATCAGATGAGATGAGCACACCAAACTCAAAAGAACCTACCTCTGCCGAGGCACTGTGGGGAGTTGCAAGCTGTGATCTAATTTCAGTGAAACAACTGATGTTATTAATTTGAGTTTTATTGGTTCAGTAGTTTTGTGTTGTAGCTAATGAACAAATTTGGTTTGATTTTATAGTTGTAGAAAAGCTAGAAGTATAAGGTTTACTTTTAGTTTTATGTTTGCATATATTAAAATAACATGTCTTAATTGTTACTGGAGGGAATCTTTCAAATTATTTTCATTTTAAAGGATTCCAAACACTATTTGCAATTGAGAAAATCTGCAGTAGGCAATATGAAGTTTAAGTAAAGGAGTGTAATTATTATATAGCTTTGCTACACAGTAGTCTACCCCTAAATGTAATGGCTTAGAACGATGAGTCTGTGGCTCAGCTCGGGCTGGTTGACCCAAAGTAGCCTTGATGGTGTGTACAAGATCAGCCGAGTGGCCAGCTGAGGGTTGCCCTCTTGGTCTCGACAGAGCGGACTCATGCCTTGGTCCTTAGCTGGGATGAGGGGCCAGTTCAGCCCTGCCCCACGTGGTCTCTCATCCTTCAGCAGGCACTCCAGGCTTGTTCATCTGGCACTGGCAGGTTTCCAGGAGGGAGCAAAAGCACGCAGGGCCTCTCAGGGCTTAGGCTCAGAACTGGCACACTCTCACTTCCGCCTCGTTTCTGTTGGCCAAAGCAAGTTACATGGAATGGGGCACTGTAGCTTTATAGGAGGAATTCCAAAGTCACATGGCTACAGGGAGGGGTGAAGAATTGGGGCCATTAATGCAATCACTCTGCCACAGCAGAGTATGTCTGAATTCCAGGTGAGCATTTGATAAACTCTCTCAGTTGCATTGCGGACTAGATGAACAAATTTCTCCAGTCTGGGTGGTGGCACAGCTAGATGGACGACTTGGCTGGTTCAACAACACTAAGTATGAATGGTTCAGCAGAGACCAGGAGAGGTTTCTAGCTCTTGGCCTTGTTTTTGACATTTTTTAAAATAATCGGTGGCTGTGTAGAGACATTAAGGATCCTATCATCCAATTTACAGATGACGTGGTCCCTGGGAGAACAGCTTCTATGCTGCTTGACACCGCCACTGACTTCCGAGTGATTGGCACAATTGGCCCAACGTAATAGAATTTAACAGGAACAAAGGACAAGTTCCACGTTTAACTGGAGGAAGATCAGCATGTAGTAGAAACCTCTTTTCAAATGAAATCTTCCCAGGAGGCATTTATAAATGATTCTAAAAAGCTGGGCTGTTCAGGGCTGGGGGACCGAGGATGGTGAGGCAGGAGTTCTCTGTCCTGCTACTGCTCCCCTTGGATGCCATGGCCAGTGGGAAGCCAAAATCAACAACTCCCAAAAGCTGCCTCTTCGTTTACCTAAAACAGGGCTTGGAGCCTCCAGGCCCAGCAGCTTCTCCCCATAGGAGTCACTAGTCTGCAGATAATTCAGGACAAGCACCCACGTGGCTGGGGGGTGGGGTGGGGGTGGTGTCAAGCCGTTCTCTAGTCATTCCCTGGATGGAAGTTTCATTGTATAATATTCAGCCACGAGGTTCTTCAAGGCAGCAGCTGCCTCTCATCTGGGACTGCCCGAGAGCATCTTTGCTGAAGGGACGTTTTTTGAGCCAGAGTCCCAGGTGCAGATCACAGATGTGGTCTCTCTCTCACCTGTGGCCATTACCGCCCTCTGGACAGATCTGAGCTTCCCTCTGCAAAGAATCAAAACACGAAACCTAGAGCAATTCATATGCTACTTTCACAGCAGGCCAAATAGGACCTTTCTTTGTTGGTTTGTTTATGTGCCTGTTCCAGCTACTGTGGTTGCATAACAAATTTCTCCAGCATTTAGTGGTGTAAAACAGCTATTTATTATGCTCATAAATCCTTTGGGTCAGGAATTCGGGCAGGGCTCAGTAGAGAAGGCTTGTCTCCACCCACAATGTCTGGACATGAGTGGGAAGACGTGAGGGCTGGGGCTGAATCGTCTGAAGGCTCACTTCATCATTTGTTGCAGTCAGTGCTGGCCACTGGCTGGGCACCCTAGCTGGGAGTGTTGGCCGGAACAACCTACATGTGGCCTCTCCGTGTTGGTTGGGTTCCGACAGCTAGTGTCCTCAGGCAGAAGGACAGAAGGAATCTGTATCGTGTTCTGTGGCCTAGCTTTGAAAGGCATGTAGTGTCATTTCCACCACATTCTAAGTGACCACAAAGTTCAGCCCAGGTTCATGGGGAGGAGAGTTAGACTCCACTTCTTGGGGGGGCAGCAAGGTTCTGGCTAATATGTGGGATTGTATATGTTGCCGTGGCCATTTGTGGAGAATCCAGTCTGCCACAATGCCTTAAGAGGATATTGTGTTTTCCTTTTAAACCCCATTTCTGAGGCCAAGGGAATCAGAATATCTGTTGCAGGGATCTTGGGTAAGGCTTTTGCCCCTTCCCAAGCTTCAGACCACTGAATCCTCATAGTTAAGGTATGACCTCTGCATTCATTCATCTGCCCAAAGTTTTACAGCTTGGAACAAGCAGAAAAGAGGCAGAAAAGAGTATGCAGTGGTTAGGAACCAGACTCTGAAGCCAGATGGAAAGAACTGAATCCCATCTCTGCCACATACCAGCTGTATGACCTCAGGCAGTTACCTTCCTATGCCTCAGTTTCCTCATCTGTAAAATGGGGGTAGTAATAGTGCTTCCCCACCATTCCTAGCATTTTTTGAGATGATTTGACAGTCACATACCTGGCGCATGATGAGTGCCTAATAAATATTAGCCATTCATAAAAATAATTGTCATTATCTGTATCGTTTCGGCACCTTTTGAAAAAACTCATGTTCCAGCACAGGTCTGCAGCCCCTGCTCCCCTCCCACCAGTGCTGGATAAGATTTCTTGGAAATCATACTCTTTATTTTGTAAATCACCTCCTCTGGAACCTCTGGGAAACATTGACTCCACTCCCAGTAAGACCCTGGCTGCTTGAAGGGGTCTCATCTGTCTTTCTTCCAATTCTCTAGGTCCTAGAATCTCACTTTTGCAAAAAAAGAGCATTTAATATATTTTTGATACCTTCTCCATTTCTCAATTAATATGCTCTTTTTCCTCAATTCTAAAATCCCACCAGCTGTAAGAGCACCAATCTCTTGTAACTTATATTCTAATCTCAAAAACATTAAAATGTGAAAAAAAGTACAAATTAGAATTAAGAAAACACATTGTGTTCATTAGAATTTGGAAATATAGAAAAGCACAAATGGGAAAATTAGAGCCACTTTTTTTTATTTTAAATTCAGTTTTATTGAGATATATTCACATACCATGCAGTCATCCATGTGTACAATCAACTGTTCACAGTACCATCATTTATCACCCCAATCTATTTTTGAACATTTTCCTTATACCAGAAGGAATCAGAATAAGAATAAAAAATAAAAATAAAAACGAACACCCAAATCATCCCCTCCCACCCTATTTTTCATTTAGTTTTTGTCCCCATTTATCTATAGAGCCACTTTTATAATTAGGTGAGTGTTCAGTTAACCAGAACACTTTTGTAGTGAGGGGGGCTGCACCATTGGGCCAGCCAGCCAGGTCAAGAGCATAAACTTGAATTATCCTGGACAAATTAGAACGTCTGCTCCCCTAACCTCAAACCCTGAGTTATGACCAGAGTTCACCATTGTTAGCATGCTGGGGTCTTGGCTTCCAGACATGCGGGTATATTTTCACCTTGAGAATCATTCTTGGGACCTTTTTTATATTTACTGCTATGTAGTGAGTATCTTCCAATTTTTAAAAGTTAGTATTTCAGTAGTTATGAAAGTAATTATATTTTTAATACAGAAGTTTGAAAGATTCAGAAAAGAACAAAGGGGGAAAAAATCACCCACAATGCCACCACCCAAAAATATTCATAGTTAACACTTTGCGCATGGTATTTTCCTTTACATTTATTATCAAGTTTCATTGGGAGGAAAGGGGGGGGGTGTTCCAATTTTGTGCCTGATTTTTCTATCCTTAGCTGTATGAACATTTTTTCCCCTTATTAGAGAAGTTGTGGGTTTATAGAACAATCATCCGTAAAACACAGGATCCCCTTATAACACCCCACAACCAACACCCTGCATTGGTATAGAACATTTGTTACAATTGATGATTGCACATTTTTATAATTGTACTATCAATTATAGTCCATGGGTTAGCTTAAGGTTCACTGTTTGTATAATGAAGTTCCATGGATTTTTTTTTTTTTAGGTTTTATTCTGTTTCCATATATATAATTTAACATTTCCCCTTTTAATCATATTCAGATATACATTCACTGCTAATTGTATTTGCAGTGTTGTGCTACCATCACCACCATCCATGACCAAAACGTTTCCATCATTCTAAATAGGAATCTTGTATATTTTTAGCCTTAACTTCCATTCCCTATCCTGCCCTATCCCCTGGTAACCTATATTCTAGATTCTGATTCTGTGAATTTGCTTATTCTAATTGTTTCAAATCAGTGAGATCATGATGTGTCTGGCTTATTTTACACAACATGATGTCTTCAAAGTTCATCCATGTTGTCACATTCCTTTATATGGCTGAATAATGTTCAACTGTATGTATATACCACATTTTGTTTATCCATTCATTGGTTGATGGACACTTGGGTTGCTTCCATCTTTGGGCAATTGTGAATAACACTGCTATGAACATTGGTGTGCAAATATCTGTTCACATCCCTGCTTTCAGTTTTCTGGATATAACCAAGTAGTGGGATTGTCGGATCGTAGGGCAACTCTATACTTAGCATTCTGAGGAGCTCCCAAACCATCTTCCACAGTGGTTGTACCATTTGACATTCCCACCAGCAGTGAATAAGTGTTCCTATTTCTCCACATCCTCTCCAACACTTATAGTTTCCTGTTTGTTTAATAGCGGCCATTCTAATAGGTGTGAAATGATAACTCATTTTTAAAGAGTTGCGAGATATAAAATTCTTGGCTGGCCACTGTTTTCCTTCTGTACTTTAAGTATTTCAACCCACTGCTTTCTTGCCTCCCTGGTTTCTGTTGAGAAATCAGCAGTCAAGCTAATTTGGACTCCCTTGCATGTAACATGTTGCTTTTCTCGTGCAGCTTTCAGAACTCTCTCCTTGTTTATATTTGATAGTGTAATCAATATATGATGGAGTGTATTTTCCTTCATGTTCAACCTGTTTGGTTTTCTCTGAGCTTCTTGCATGTAAACTCATGTCTTTTGCTAGGTCTGGAAAGTTCTCTGTCATTATTTTTTTGATTATTCCTTCTGCCCCTTTCTCTCTTCTCCTTTGAGGACTCCCATAATGTGTATGTCGGTGCGCTTGATGTCTCAAAGGTGTCTTGGGCTATTTTCACTTTCAGTGTTTCTTTTCTCTTTTTGCTCCTCAGCCTGACTGATTTCAAATGTCTTATCTTCAGGTTCATGGATTCTTTCATCTACCAGCTCCAATCTGCTCTTGAAACCTTCCTGCACATTTTTCATTTCAGTTATTGCGGTCTTCAACTCCAGTAGTTCTGTTTGGTTACTTTTTAAAATTTGTATCTCTTTGCTTAGACTTTCATATTGTTCATTCATTTTTTGCCTGATACCCTGTAGTTCTTTCTCTGTACTTTCCTTCTTCTCCTTAAGCACTTTTAAGATTATTTTTTTTTAAGATTTGTTTCATATGTCCACATTCTCACCTCCTCATTGGTGTTTTTTCTGGATTTTTATCTTCTTCCTTTGGATGGGCCATCATTTCCTGTTTCTTTGTCTTGCACTCTTTTGTTGCACACTGTGCATTTTAATATTTTAAAATGTTAATTCTGGGATTTATTCCCTAGGATGTCTGTTTCTTGGTTTTGCAGCCAGCTGGTAATAAGACAGAGATTTTCTTGAGCTTCAACTGTCCTATCAAGAAAGTCTGCCCAAAGCAAATGAACCGTGTGGGTTTTCCCTGTTGTTCTGGGCCTCTGACTTATCTTGGACTTTTGCTTGTTAGTTGTTTTGGAGGTCCCCAGTTTATAGGAGTTTGGTTGACCCCTCTGTTTCCCAGGGGACAAACCTTCCTCTCCCAGGTGTTTGAAGCCAACAGGTCCTTGTCCCAGATTGTCGGCCTCTTTAGTTTTTACACTCCTTTCATTGTCTCTAGCTGCTTTTGCCTAGAGGGTCAATTCTGGGAGGAGGGTCACCTCAGGAAAGGATTTCCCAATTTGATCTTTTCCAGCCAAAACAGGGCTAGAAACCCATAAGGGGGTACAGGCAGGCTCCAAAGTGCCCTGTGGAGGGCATCAGGAAGGGCACCAAAATCTTCTCCAATGGCTCCCTAAGGCTGAGCTTTCCTGGCCTGCCCAGCAAGCGCAGCCCTTCAGCTAACTGAGCCCTGCAGCCCTGAGGAAGCGCTGTGTCTTTAAACCTCCACGGCATCTGCCCCTGTCAGGGGAGGGTTGAAACAATAGCTGCTCTCAGAGCCAGGACCTAGCAATCCCAATTCGCTTGTCAGAAGCCATGGTCAGTGATCAGCCATGAACACGCCTGCTCTTGGGGAAGAGGACCCTTATGTCGCTTTCTGTCACTGGACCCCACAGCGGGCTGCAACAAGAATGGGGGTTGGGCACTGGTAGGCAAGGTGCAGAGAGAGCGATTTACAGTTCTTTACTGTAATTTATTAGCCTCCTCCTCCCACTCTTCCCTGGATGCTGTACAGTGTTCTTCTGGCCTCTGGAGTTTCAAAATAGTTGTTTCAGACAGTTCCTGCCTGTTGAATAGTTGTTTTGATGGAAGGACTGAGTCCTGGAGCTCCCTACTCTGCCATCTTCCCCAGAAGTCTATATGAATATTTTATGGTGTCAAGAAAATAAGCTTTTATAAAATGATTTTTTAATGGTCACATTGAACTTTGTCATAAGGATGAACCATAATTTACTTAATCAATGTGTACTGCATATTTAGGTTGTTTTTAATTTTTACAACATTCTTTGATAACTATCCTTGTAAATAAATCTTGGCCTGTGTCTGTGAGTGTTTCAATAGGATAAATTGCTAGAAGTGATGTTACTCTTACATTTCTTTTAGATATTTGATGAGTTAGTGTTAAATCTGGAGGTGTCTTGCAGACCCAAGTTCAGTTGCAACCTTACATGTTAGTTCATTATTAATTGATATTATTTCACCATTTATTATGCATTTACTTTGTGTCAAGCACAGCGCTTTACATGTGTTAACTGATTTTATCCTCGTCGCATCCTTAGATAATTATTATTATCATCTCCATCATATGGGTGAGGAAACAGGCACGGAAAAGTTGAAGCAACACAGCTAGAAAGAAGCAACACCTGCCATTGAACTGAGAATGTTCTGAGCTTTCTCTGAGAAATAAATTTGGAGTTAGTAGAAAAGAACCAAGATGTGGCTGAAGCAACCACTCTCTGGCCAGTATCTGTGGAAGGTCACTAACCTCTCCCGACTACATGAACACCTATCCTAGGAGACCAATACTTAATCCGAGGTCTGGTCCAACTGAATAGGACAAGCATTTAGCAAGTTGCTTCACTGAGTGGTGGCTTTGAGGAATGCAAAGAGACCCAGACCCTGGCTGGGTCTGCAGGGAAGTTTCATCTCATGAAGGACATGAGACCTGGAAGGAGCTATGGCTAAAAAAGGGGATGGAGTGAAGTGCTGGAGGAGAGAGGGGCCCCTTCAACCTGGGCAGCAGGAGGGCAGAGAATGCTTCAAGAGGGTCTAAAATTACACAGTACAGTAGCCACTAGCTGCATGTGGTCATTTAAAATTTAAATTAATTAAAATTAAATTAAGAATTCATTTTCCTTAGTCAAACCAGCCACATTTCACATGCTCAGGAGCCTCATGTGGCAAGTGGCTACTGTACTGGATAGCACAGATAGAGATATTTCCATTATCACAGAAAGTTCTATTGGACAGCCCTGGTCTAGGAGCAGGCATTTGATAGGGGAAATGGGAGTATAGGTTGGCGAATGACTAGCAGTCTGCTTTGATTTGGGCATGGGATATGCATGGAGAAGTAGTCATAGACATGGGAAGGGTAGCTTGGAGCTACTCCTTGACTTGCAAGCCTCATTGCAAATATGAACTCTATATGAGAGCCCTAGAGTGTTTAGAATAGGTAAGCAATGGTCTGAATGAATCCTGATCAGATCATGAATCCTCTGAGAGTCTGTCTTGCCTGTGACCTTGTCTTATGAGGGAAGCTGCCAATCTGTGGTATCAGTGGACCCTGGATCCAACTGGCTGGGGCAAAGACTGCATTGTCAGTAGGCTAGACATATGGGAAGTCTGAGGTCCGTGAAGGGGCCTGGTTCCTGGGCTCAGCTAATACGGAAGTGTTCCAGTTTGCTAAAGCTGCCAGAATGCAAAATACCAGAAATGGATTGGCTTTTACAACAGGGGTTTATTTGTTCACCAGTTTACAGTTCTAAGGCCATAAAAATATCCCAATTAAGGCATCAATAGTATGATACCTTCTCTGAAGAAAGGCTGATGGCATCCAGAGTTCCTCTCTCACGTAGGAAGACACATGGCCGGAGTCCACTGGACCTCTCCCGGGTTTAGCTTCTGGTTTCAGTGGCTTTCTGCAAAATGTCTCTGGGCTTCTGTCTTTCCTCCTCTCTCTCAACTCCTGTGCATCCTTGCTTATTTCCCCCAGGGCGTTTCTCTCTAAGTGTTGGGGGTTCCTCTCTTAGCTTCTCTGGGGCAAACTCTGGATTTTATCTCTTAGCTTCTCTCCTTGTTCTGGTTTCAATGGTTGCCTCCAAAATGACTCTGGGCATTTTCTCTCTTAAGTGTCTCTGAACGCTCTTCAGAATGTCTCTGCCTTTTATCTGCTCATCGAGGATGCCAGTAAACTAATTAAGACCCACTTTGAATGGGCAGGGTCACGTCTCCATGGAAACAACCTAATCCAAAGGTCCCACCCATAATAGGTCTGCACTCACTAGAGTGGATTAAAAGAATGTAGGCTTTTCTGGGGTACGTAATAGATTCAGACCAGCACAGGGAGCTCCTGTGGAGAGTGTGATGTGAGATTTGCTCAGTTCTGGAGCATGTGGCAGGGACCGGAGCAGAGAGGATACGCATTGTGGGTCCAGGGGGCCACAACCCAAGCCCACCAGCACTCCCTGGAGCCCCATCACAAGGTGATCCAAGTGGGTGGCTGATGCCTGCAGCTCACAGAGTCCGGCCTCCCTGGGGCACCTGCCTTGCCATGAGTTTTCCTTTCATTTCCTCACCTCAGCACTAGATAAAGGTGCCTTATAAAAGAAACAAGCAGTTAAATAGGAGTTCTGAAGAACTGTCCATTAGGAAAAGGTTTATGTGGCTGCTCAGCCTCTGGAGAGCAGGAAGTCAAGGGTGTCTGAAATTCAGGCAGGGGAAGATTTAAAATGAAATTAAGCTGAGGTGTGGGGCTGCTAAACCATTAGGATTAAGCTGGCTTGAGTTTGAGCTGTAAGGAGCCAGTCTTATCTGAGAGTAAGATTTTTCACTCCTTTTTCTGCTCACAAAGGATCTTTGTTGGACTTGTAGAAGTGTACCGTATCAGACATATTTCCAGGCATCACCAGGTCTTAGAGGCACTCCCCACATCCCCCCAACAAGTTGATCAAAACAGCTTGGGTTGTTTTCCAGAAAATCCTGGTCCTCATTGCTCCAGAATGTTCCTTGATTTCTTTGAGCAGAGTTGGACAAGTTGTGTTCCACCCACCCTGCACCTGAGATTCTGAAAGGCAGCAGCCAATAGCTGCCCCTCTGTGGCCCACCTGTGGCTCCATTCAGATTCCGGTTCACTTGACTGCGTCAGGCCTTCTCCCCCAAGGCTCTGCACCCGTGTTTGCACTGGTGATTTTAGTGAATGTAGGACCTAGGCACTTGGTCTGGCTGTGGTCGGAACGTGAACTGTTGTACTTTCACTCAGTTCATCGGAAGGACCCAAAAATAGTTGTCTACTCTTGGATAAAGCCCCTATAGCGTCACACTGCCCAAATTGCTTCTTAAACAGAAATATTACTTTAAGATTTCCTTTCTGGAAATAAAAATAACAGTTTCCTAATTTCCACTTGTGCCCTTATGGTAAGAGTGATGACCGCAAATCTCTTCAATTCTTTTTTTCACTTTCTCTCTCCTCTCTTTATGACTGTTAGTTATTTCTCTGAGCTTATTTGGGCATTATTATTATTTTTTTAATTTTACCTTGGAAAATTTCAAATATATACAAAAGGAAGAGCGATTAGCACAATGGGCCGTCGTGTACCCATCACCCAGCGGCAACAGTCACCAACAAACAGCCGGTCCTTGTTGAGCCACACTCCCTCCCCACTCATCGCCCTGTCTTCTTTTTATCTCTTTTTTTTTTTGAGAAAAAAATGTCCATGTATAGTGGAAGCCATAAATAAAACAATGGAAAGTAGATCCCCATATGATTTTTTTAACAGCTTTATTAATATCACATCATAAAGGTTACTCATGGTCAGTGTGCAAGTAAATGATTTTTAGAAAATTTACAGAGTTGTGCAACCATCACACAAGCCAATTTGAGGCCATTTCCATCACTCCCCAAAGATCCTGCATGCCCATTTGTTCCCATATTTTCATTGTGGAGCAAATCCTGTGGTGTGTTTTACCTCATTCATAAATAATTCAGCAGGTGTGTAAACTGCTGGGCTTTTTATTTACTTGTCATGGTAGCACCTGGTTGGGCATTTCTTCTTCTACTTATAACTGAAAGCAAACCCCTGCATTCAGTGCTGCCTCTCTCCAAGAGAGCCCAAGAGAAGATGATGACAAAAAAGATATTGTACTTGGCCTCCTGGCCATTTTACACTAAGGGATTCAGCGCAACAAATTCAGTTCTACAAATACTATTGAAGGCCTACTATGTGCTAGGCACTAGGGATACAATGAGTTGATTGTGGTTCCTGCCATGTGTATATAACCTGGTAAAAAAAACTATGTATATACTGGCATGAGGATAGATCAACAAAATAGAATTGAGAGCCCAGTAATGAGCTCTCATATCTATGGTTAGCTGATTTTCGACAAGTGTGCCAAGACCATTCATTAGTGGGGAAAGAATGGTATTTTCAACAAGTGGTTCTGGGAAAACTGAATCTCCACATAGAAATAAATGAAAGTGAACCCCTACCTCAAACCATACACAGAAATTAACTTAAAATGGATCAACAGTCTAAATATAAAAGCTAACTTTATAAAACTCCTGGAAGAGAGCAAAGAGAAATATCTTCAGGACCTAGTGTTAGGCAATGGATTCTTTATATTATTATTATTATTATTATTTTATTTTTCCTTTATCAGAGAAGTTGTGGGTTTACAGAACAATCATGCATGAAACACAGGATCACCAGACATAAACACAGGATCACGCAACACACCACCAACACCCTGCATTGGTGTGGAACTTTTGTTACAATTGATGATAGTACAGTTTTATAATTGTACTATTAATTAAAGTCCATGGTTTAACATAGGGTTCACTGTGTAATGTAGTTTCATGGATTTCTTTTTAATTTTTAAAACTTTTTATTCTGTTACCATATACACAATCTAACATTTTCCCTTTTAATCATATTCAGATATGTATTTTACTGCTGTCAATTACATTCACAATGTTGTGCCACCATCACCACCATCCATGACCAAAACATCTCCGTCATTCCAAATAGGAATCCTGTACATTTTAATCCTTAACTTGCCATTCACTATTCCTACTCCATCCCCTGGTAACCTGTATTGTAGATTCTGACTCTTAAGAGTTTGCTTAATCTAATTGTTTAAAATCAGTAAAATCATACAATATTTGTCCTTTTGTGTCTGGCTTATTTCACTTAACATGCTGTCTTCAAGGATCATCCACGTTGTCACATGTATCAGGACTTCATTCCTTTTTATGGCTGAATACTATCCCATTGCATGTATATATCACATTTATTTTTCCATTCATCAGGTGATGGACATTTGAATTGCTTCCATCTTTTGGCAATTGTGAATAATGCTGCTATGAACATCAGTGTGAAAATACCTGTTTGAGCCCCTGCTTTCAATTCTTTTGGGTATATACCTATGTTCTGGTTTCCTAAAGCTGCCAAAATGCAGTATACCAGAAATGAATTGGCTTTTTCAATGGGTATTAATTAGGTTGCACATTTACAGTTCAAAGGCCATGAAAATGTCCAAATTAAGGCATCAAGAGGTAGATACCTTCTCTGAGGAAAGGTTGATGGCAGCTGGAGCTCCTGTGTCACATGGAAGGCACATGGTTGGCTCTGCTGAAGTTTCCCCTAGTTTAGCTTCTGGTTTCAGTGGCTTTCTCCAAAATGTCTCTGGGCTCCTGTCTCAGCTCCTGTGGATCCTTGCTTGTTTCTCCCAGAGCATATCTCTGTAAGCATGCGGGGGTCCTCTGTTAGCTTCACCGGGGCACTGTGGGCTTCATCTCTTAGCTTAGCGTCTCCAAACTTCTTTCTGTCTGCATCTCCAAGAATCTGGGCCTGTGTCGGCTCTGAGCTCTCTTAGGGACTCCAGTAAACTAAGACCCACCTTAATTGGTGAGGTCACATCTCCATGGAAATAATCTAATCAAAATATCCCACCCACAATAGGTCTGCCCCCACAAGATTGGATTAAACAGAACATGACTTTTCTGGGGCACATAGCAGTTCCAAACCAGGACAACCTATAAATGGGATTGCTGGGTCATATGGTAGTTCTATACTTAGCTTTCTGAGGAACCATCAAAATGTCTTCCACAGCAGCTGTACCATTTTACATTGCCACAAGCAATGAATGAGTGTTCCTATTTCTCCATGTCTTCTCCAACACTTATTTCCCCTTTTCTTCAAAGAAGTTATTCTAATGGCTCTGAAAATATTATCTTGTGGTTTTGATTTGCATTTCCCTAATGACGAAGTTCAGCATTTTTTCATGTGCTTTCTGGCCATTTGTGTATCTTCTTTGGAGAGATGTCTATTCAAGTCTTTTGCTCATTTTTTAATTGGATTTGTTTTTGTTTTTAAGTTGAGGGATTTCTTAATACTGGATATTAAACTTTTATTGGATATGTGGTTTTCAAATATTTGTCCCAATGTGTTTGTTTTCTTTTTACTCTCATGATAAAGTCCTTTGAGGAACAAAAGTTTTTTATTTTGATGAGGTCCCATTTATCTATTTTTTCTTTTGTTCTTGTGCTTTGTGTGTACAGTCTAAGATACCATTTCCTAACACAAGGTCCTGAAGATGCTTCCCTATGTTTTCTTCTAGGAGTTTGATAGTTCTATCTCTTACATTTAGGTCTTGGATCCATTTTGAGTTCATTTTTCTATATAGTGTGAAGTAGGGATCCTCCTTTTTTGCAAACAGATAGACAGACACATAGATGGAAAGAATGTTATAATGTGGCAAAATGTTAAAAAATGGTAAATCTGGATATCTTGGCAGTGGGTATATTAAGGTTCTCTGTATAATTTTTGTATTATGCAACTTTCCTGTAAATTTGAAATTATTCCAAAATAAAGGTCTTGTTAAAAAATAAAAAACTGTGCACACAGTTAGGAGGTTGTTAGGCTGAGAAGCTCTTTGCTGCATGTGTGCTTAGTGGCCAGCCTGTCGCTAATAAAGCATGGCTCTGGCCTGATGGCCATCTGAATGTGTGCACATAAATGTTACACAGCTTTCTTGATGACCCCTTGCTACTTGGTTTAAAGCTCTTGTTGTCTCAGGATAGGCAGGAGCAGAGTGAATGTGTGGGTCTGATCCTGTGTGTAAAGGTAGGGACCACTCCAGGTGATGGTTTCACATTCCATTTCTCACCTGTCTAGCTTTCCCCTGTAGACATAAGCAGAGCATAGGCAGGGGTATGTCCCAGCACAGTGCCTGAACATAGAAGGCCTTCAGAAAACAGATATAAAACTGCATGCATGTGTTCATTTATTCATTCAACAAATATTTATGTAGCGCCTGTATACAATTCAGGGCCCCTGGTGCTGGGAAACGACAGTGAACAAAACAGATTAAAGCCTTCATCATTGTGGGGCCAACATCCTGGGATGACAGACAATAGACAATTGTAAACAGGTAAAATAGCTTGTCAGGCAGGGACAAGGGCTGTGAAGCAGAAAAATAGAATGATTGGCTTCTACAAATGATAAAATATTCATCTTTCCAAAAAGCAGTTTAAAACTATATATATGGTGAGATCCAATTTTTGAAAAGGAAAAATAATACTTATGTGCTTAAAATGTACATATGTGTAATGAAATACCTCCAGATGCCTGGGTGGTAGGTATCTTTGAGAAATGGGATTATGGATCATTTCTGTTTTCTTTAATAGACATTTGCATGTATTAGATTTCTATATGCAAGTAGAACAAGTATTAATTGTATAATTAGAGTAATACTTTTTTTAAGCAGGAGAGTCCACCTGCACAACATTTCTAACAGACCACCTTTCTGAGTTGGAGTCCCAGAGTCCCATTTCCCACCAGGAGGGAGTCTGAGGCAGGGCAGGGCTTCCCTTCTGCCATCCAGAGTCCCAGGGGCCATTCAGTGCTCTTTCCGAGTGGGGACAGGACAGAGACTTCAAGGGCTCGACTGTAAACGGAGGCCAGAAGCCAGTAGAGGGGTTATGAAGAGAAACAAGTAGGTCTTCCAGGTGGTATAGCACAGGGGTTAGGACCAGGGATGTTGAGGCAGCATGTTGGGGTCTCAGTCTGTCTTCTCAGCCTGGCTGTGTGACTGAGAGCAATTTACTTAACCTCTCTGTGCCTTGTTTCCTCATCAAAGGAGGATGATAATTATAGTGCTTACCTCCTAGGGTTATTGGAAGGATGAATTAGTTAAAAATTATAAAGCACTTAGCAGTGCCTGGCATGTAGTAAGCACTCACCAAGAAGATAGCAGTCATCAAATCAGGAAACATCACAGACTGTGCCGGAGAAAATGTGACAAAAAGGAAACCCACATGTGAATCGAGAGTAGACGCAGCTGTGGGGGGTGCTGGATATGACCTACCAGCCAAGCCTTTGTGGTCTTTTCATGGGCTTTTCCCTTCATCCCTTTCTTCTCCCCATGAGGCCCCATGAATCTGTCCCTTCTCTCTTGCTGCCTCCACTTGGGTTGGACACATTGAAGGCCAGCTGCTGAGCACGAAAGTGATTCAGATTTCCATGTTGGGAAAGTTACTGAATTTAAAGAAACCTTAGAGGAAGGAGGGGTATCTCTCATCCCCATGGAGGACTGATGGGCTTGGGTCTGGTTCTTTGCAGCCCCTCCTGCCACCACCTTCTTGCATGCCCCTGTGGAACTCTTCTTTGTTCCTGACTTGGGTGTAGACTCCCCCACCCTGGGGGGGATTTGGGGGCACACTCAAGCCACTGAGGCACAACAGCCCACACTGGCTTCTCATCGCCATCCCTCTGGAATATACTCTCTCTTTATCAGTTTTGGGATTCAGGGAGACCTGGATTTGCTTCTTGGCTCCACCACCCACCATCTGTGTGACCTTGGGCAAGTGACCCACCTCGGGTTCTCCCTTTCCTCATTCCTGTGAATTGGCACAGGGCCACCTGCTGTGCTCAAGGATTAACTGGGCTAATGTCACACTGCCTGGTACCCACCAGGTGGTCAGTAGAGGGTTGTGATGGCTGCCTCTGTTGCTTCCTCACCCCCACGGGGATCTGCATCTCCTACCCTGGCTTGGCCAGGGCTTCCTTCACCCCTGGGGGCTTCCCACACCACTGACTAGTGACACCCTCCTGTCCATTCCTCTCTGTCCTGCTCAGTTTTGCTGACACACGTCCACTAGCCTGTGTTGAGGCCGCAGCCTCCATGAGGGCAGGTGGGGGCATCGCTGCCTTAGCAACAAGAGCCCGTCGTGCTGAGGAGTGGGGATGCTGCAGCCAGCCTGCCTGGGTTCAGGCCCTGGCTCCGGGGACTCACTAGTTGTGTGGTTGGTGCAGATTGCTTACTGTCTCTGTGCCTCAGCTTCCTTTTATTATAACATGAGAATAATACCTTCATCGTAGGTTGTTTTCAGGATAACATGGACAAATACACGTAAAACCCTTAGAGTTTGGTACCCAGTGAGATTCGGTTGATATTCATTACCACTTCTGCTCTTATCATCCCAGCCACTGTGCTGATCACCCACAGCAGACGCCGTCTTCTGGGGGCTCAATGCACACGTTCCCTGAGGTGCCTCCACGTTGTCTCAGCTGTCCTTGGTCCTCTCTGATGACCCACTCCCCCAGCCCTGTCCCCTAGGGGTCTCCTCAGGGAGTGACCATCCACAGCCCTGCCTTTCCCCTCTCACACATTAATTGCAGGAGTGAGAGGAGGAAGAAGCTCTTTTTATTGTTTAAAAGTTCATCTAGTGGCCAAAGAGACAAGAAAATTGAGTCAAATATTGAAAGAGAAACAAGCTAAAGAAACCATTGCTTGCCACCAAGTTTGCTATGTAATAAATGTCGGTGGTGCCTCTCGCCCTTTTTGGTGCAGCGACCTCTTTGAAAAGCTCAGGTTTCTAGCCCACTCTTCCTAACTGTGATCCCTGACAGACTTTCCAGTGACGAACAGCGGTGATGTGGATGAAGGGATTGTTGCACAGGCCTCCCATCTAGGCTGTGTCAGTTCTGGAAATCATTTGGGATGAGGGGGGCGTGGCCTGGCCTGAGTAACAGGCAGAGGATGTTCCGGCTCCATCCCAAGCTAAGAACATGTATCAGAAGCCCTACTTATATCATGAGTGACAGGCCTCTGGGGCATTGATGAGACCAACTGTCTCATCTGCCAACTGTCAGGGAGGCCGAGAGGCCTCCAAACCTCATTCATCCAGCAGGCTGTCACACCCTCTCTACATGCCCAGCATTGTGCCAGGCCCTGAAGTAATGTTCAGTGACAAAGCACAGTCCTCTTCTCAAGAAACATGAAGCCAGTAGTAGGGCAGGAGGTGTGTTGTTAAAAATGTAATGGAATGTCGTGGAGCTGTCCCGGAGGATGGCAGAGTGACCCCAGGAACCATTCATTCAGCCAGTGCGGAACTGGGTGCCTCCAGTGTGCAGGGAGACGGACAAGTGTCCCTGTCCTCCTGGGGCTTGCAGTGCTGTTGGGGAGAAGGATAATGAACAAGTCAACCAACAACACATACAGATATTACAGATCGCAAAGGTACCTCACAGTGGAAGTCGGGGGGACCCTGCTTGGGGGCAGCGTGGTGAAGGAACTCCAAGGAGCCCGCCGTGCCCAAGCAGCAGAGGGAGCAGGAAGCAGAACTTGCAGCCCATTTGGGCCTTCCAAAAGGATTCTGACCTGATTTGAGAGTTTTGGGAAACTACTGAAGGATTTTAAGACTGTAATGTGTTTCAACAATTGATGACAATTGCTCTGTGGACAGTGGATTGGAAATGAGCAGGTAGGAGTTTGTGTTAAAGGCGACATTTCAAACCACTGGGGATAGGCTGGGCTGCCCAGCAAATATTGTTAGAACAATCGATGGACTGTTTGGTTAAAGTTAGAACCCTGCTGTGTGTCCTAGTTCAGCCATCTACAAAAATAAATGCTGCAAGAGCCAAAAAAAAAAAATTTTTTTTTTTAAATGGACTATATGTTTCTTTTTAATGGAAAAGCCTATTCATTTATAATTTTGGGGGGGAGAGCAAAACCTAAATCCCAGAAGCCAAGAAATGATATTTAGAATGACTGCATAAAAATTTTGAACTTCTGATAACAAAATAAAATAAAGGCAGTGATAGAATGAGAGAATATATTTGCAATAGGTTGATAGGACATGCGTTAATTCAGAATTTAAGGAGTTCTTAAAATCAATAATAAAAATACAAACAGGAGAAAAATAGGCCATATATATGAACAAGCAGTAACCAATAAACATGTGAGAAGATAGTCAACCCAGTAGTAATTGGGAAAATGAAAATTAAAATATTTCCATTCTTTTTAAATAATGATAATAATCTGTGTTGGCAAGATTCCCTGTTCAGGGAAGCATATCTGTTCTGAATAGCAATTTGACAGTGAACATCAGAATCTTAAATGTGTATTTGCTTTCACCCTGTAATTTCTTTTCTAGGAATCTTTTGGAAATATTCACACATAAAGAAGTATGTACAAGAATATTCTTTGCAGGATTGTTTGTATTGTAAAAACCTGGCAATGTGCTGGATGTCCATCAGTAGAAGACTGTTTAAGTCAGTGGTTCTCAATCAGAGACAGTTTTGCCCCCAGGGATATTCAACAATGTTGAGGAAGATTTTTGATATCACAACTGGGGAGGGACTTGTAGTATCTAGTGAGTAGAGGCCAAGGATGCTGCTAAACATCCTACAGTGCACTGGATAACTCTCCATGGCAAAGAGTTATCCAGCCCCAAATATCATCAGTGCTGAGGCTGAGGAAACGCTGGGTTAAATAAAGCTACAGCCATATTAGGGAATACTGTGCCACCATTTAAAAGAAAAAGGTAGCTCTATATGGGTGACATTAAAGAGCTCCAAGACGTGTCGTAAAAAGTTGCTTTTTAAAAAATGTTATCTTTATAAGCAAACAAAATTTTAAAACCCTTAATATTTATTTCCCCTCCTCACTGCTACCAATTTCTTATGTGTCCTTTCAGACATATTCCCAGCATAGGAAGCATCAAATCTGGTTTTTAATCCACTGCCAGGTGACTTTGCTATATGGTGAGAGTCAGAAACCAGTGCCTTAGCCAGTTGCTTCCAGGCCTGGATCTGAGGTCCCTGATAAAATGTTTTCTATATCGTTCCCTCTCTTGGGGTTTTTTATTGCATTTTTATCTTTGGATACAAAACAAAACTGTGTATGGGGGGTGGGAGTGGGGAGGGCCCTGTCGAGAAAAGCTGCTGGTGGTGAGTGGTTTGGGGCCTGGGGGGAGCAGCCAGGCGGGGGCTCTGTGAGCAGCAGGGGAATTAAACTGCACAAGGGCTGTTTTATGGTGATGATGTAGTAGAGGCTTGAACCGGAGGCAGGGGTAGATTTCCCTACACCCCAGTGAAGAACGCAGCCAAAGTTGGGAACATATGAATTCCTCTGCCTGCCTGCCCACTGGCAAGCCAGGTCATTTATGGGCCAGCTTGCATTTACGAATGCGGTTTCCACTCACTAAGTCCTCTACTTCTATGACTTTCTGAACAAGCCTGGCGTGTCATCTCCTGGGCTCTTCCAGAGAGCCTTTTAGGGTTGGGTCTAAGACCTTTGATGTTGGCTTTCATCAGTTACTTCCCCTCCTCCTGCCTGACTCTCTCACTGAAACATGATTCCAAGGTCAGAGGACAAAATGTGCAGGAGGGTGGGTTTGGGAGAGCTGCTGCACCCAGCCAGGGTTCTCAAAAACCAAAGGGATCTGGTGCCATCTTCAGCCAGACATGGGCATGTTCAGTGGCCCAGACTTGGGTGGGGAGGGCAGGAAGCAGGCCCGCTGAGGGAATGCTCCGGGGAACAGGCTGCAGGCACCCCATGGCAGGGCCCCCAGACGCCTGGAGGCCTCTGCTGCCCAGCTTTGCCTCAAGTATTCTCCAGAAATTGTGCATCTTGGACTTGCGTTTATTCCTTGTGGGTTGCTCACCCAGGCTGAGCAGCAAGGCCTGCAGGCTGCCGGTGCCTTGGCTGTGCGTGTCCACTGGAGCAAGGACCGAACTGGTTTGATTCCGAAGTTCTCAGGAGACAAGTGTTTCTCTCAGGTGATGTCAGATGGCTCCATCCCCTGTGAAATCGAAAGCCACAGCTCCATTCATAGAAATCATCTCTTCTTTCTAGTAAGAATTCTGATAGAATGGAAAATGAGGGACCGTGAGGTTAGAAAGAACAGTTTGGGGGAGGAGGGGATGTTTCCAATCTGGGGTGTTTCGATGACTCAGTCCTGTGGCTGGTCTGTGAGACACTGGCTTTGAGTTGAGTGTCCTTATAACCATTACTTTTAAACCCCTGGACATTTTTTTAAGGGCATTTGAGCCCATGGAACTTTTTTTTCCCCAAAACAAAAATTCCCCCTTCTCCTGGATATTTTCATGACAGTACAATATAAAATAAACCTTTATGAGATGGGTGAGAAGGTGCCTTAACAGTTAGTCCTTTAGACAGTATCACATTTAAGTTGCTCTAAAGGAGAACACATGTGTCTTCAAGGAGTCTCCCAGCCGTCCCTCATGCTGAAATCAGAATTCTAAACTCAGGTGTGTTTGTTGATTTGCTTTTCTAAAGGGCAAGTGTGGAACAAAAAGAGGTCCTGAGGGGACACGCAGGAAAAGAAAACACCCCAGGGCCTTTTCTCCAATATTTTCTTGTTCTTTCTTCCTTCTGCTTCACTTTTCCAGTTGCCCTTCAGGTTTTGACCTGAATGACTCAGGAGTCCCCCAAAATTTATAGAAGTTTCTTATAGGCCTTAGAAGAGTTCCTGAAGTTAGGTGTCAGTCAAATCTTTTTTTTTATAAGTGCTCTAGCTAAGAAGCTGACTATTTGAAGTAGGAATGAATGAATCCTTAGGCAAAAAGAAAGTGTTTAGTACCTTGCATAAGTGTACACCATCTTCTGTATAAATTAGACTCTCTAAAATCAGACTTTCCTAAGGAAAGGTACATAGTAGGCAGCCCTAGGTCGAGTGGACAGAGCTAATGAAGTCGAATTTCCCAAGCACATTCTCCAGAGAGGTTTAACATGGTGTGTGGCAGGGCTGTAATGCACTTCCTGCTGCATAGCACTCAGCTGTGGGAGCCCAAGGGAGGCGTCCTACCCAAGCCCCTTTTGTTCATAGGGAAACTCCAAAATCCCTGTGTCGCCATAAAAAAGATCTGACTGTATCACGGATGAAAAGTTCTAAAAATTATTTTAATCTTTGCTTTTGCAAAGAGCCTCTCCAGCTAAGAATCATACTGCATAATCACAAACGATTGCATGCCAAGACAGGCCCTGAGTAAAAATATCCCAGTGCACGAGGGGGTCAGTGCAGGAGTGGGGAGACCCACAGACTTGCCCAGATCGATGAGGCCTGGAGATGGGGCCTAATGAGGCAGCGAAGCCCTGCTGTTGAGCACACTCCCGGGAGAGGCAAAGGCATCTTAAGGCATGAATCATTATTTTACCATGGCTGGTGGGCTTGAGAGGAACTGAGAAAATGAAAATACTCATGTTGCTCATTAGCAAAGGGAAATACGCAAATGTTGAGGGTCCCTCTGTGTCTGAGCCACACTCTTCTGTTTTCATCTGTTATGCAAAACAGTCTTCATGCCCACTTTAAGCTTCAAGGCAAGAGTTCTTTTCCAGCTGTTGTACTGATTACTGAGGATCTTGATAGTTAGAAATGAGGGGCTTCAGCCACATTTACCAGAGTTAGATTCATTTTGAAATTTTTCTACAGTAGGGTTTCCCAAGAGCAGCAGTATTGACATTTGATGCCAGATAGTTTGTTATGAGGGCTGTCCTGTGCACTGTTCAGCTGCATTCCTCACCTCCAGCCACCAGATGCCAGTAGCACCCCATCACCCCTACAAGTCCTGCCAACCAAAAATGTCTCCTGACATTGCCAGATGTCTCCGGGGGGAGCAAAATCACATACACACACAGCTGCTTTGAAAATCACTATTCTATTGGAAAAGAGGCAATACAAAATCATCTTTGTCCTAAATTAATTGTGCTTTTAAAATAGATCCTAAGGTTTTACATGCATTGAACACCTCTGTGTTATTTGTATGTTCTCTCTGTGGCAGGGACATGGTTTTACTCTCTTTGAGGGGCCTTCACAAAAAGAATCTGCTCTTCCTTCGTCCAGTCTCCTCTCTTGTCCTAGTATATGTTGCCAATAAGATCCACCTGATCTGGTCAGTCTTTTCATTCATTCATTCACTCATTCAGTGACACACTTAGTGAGCCCTGCCCATATGCTCCAGTGAGGTGAGCAAGCACAGCCTCTGTACCAGGATCCCCATCTTTGATAACACATCCCCTTTCTCAGCGTGTTTCAGGATGAGGGCTCACACTTTGGGGAGGCCCAGCTACATCTGCCATGGAAGAGCATAGTCTGAGTCAGGCAGGCCTGTGTTCTAATCACACCTCTGTAGACTGCAAGCTGGGGAGCCTTGGACTAATTATCAAGACTGTTGGCCTCGGTTTCCCTTCTGGAAATGGGGATATAATATCACCTGCTTGTAGGGTAGAACTTGTGAGCCCTCAATAAGATCATCTGTGTCATGCCCCAGTAAATGGTAACATGTTGTCCGACAACTGGTAAGTTGTAATGCATGTACTGTCACCTTTACAGGTCAAAAACAGTCAAATATTGGCAACATTATACAGTTTGACCTAATACGTAAACCGCAGGTCCAGTGTCACACTGAACTTCCCTGTTTGCTTTGTGGCAGTCCAATAAATAAATGAAATGATTCTGCTTTGTTATTTTTCTATACTCCTGCCTCCCCTCTGAGGCTGCATCCTGCCGGCACAATATAACAAACTTCAGGGGGGACCAAGTCAAGCGCCCAGTCCTGCGCGCTGATAGCCAGCCTGCATTTTCAAGGCCTGCACTTCTAGATTACAGAGCTACATGAAATTGCACTCTTCCAAACTTCCAGCCAGTTACTGAGGAAATCACCTGAACTGTAGCAGACCCTCAATTTGGCTCTTGGGGGAAGTTATTTGGTTTGTTTTTTGTTGTCATTTGTGCTTTTGTGGTTTTGTTGATGCATGTTCCATGGGTGCCCTCTGGGGGAGAAAGTTCTCTGATGTCTCTGCTTTTTTGTCCAGGTCACTCTGCTGATTGCCTTCATCTGCGTGAGGAGCTCTCTGTGGACGGACTACAGTGCCTACAGCTACTTTGAAGTGGTTACCATTTGTGACTTGATCATGATCCTTGCCTTTTACCTGGTGCACCTCTTCCGCCTCTACCGTGTGCTCACCTGTATCAGCTGGCCCCTGTCGGTAAGGAAGTGGCCGGGCACACTCGCTGCTCCTCTGTGTGGCCTGCGAAGGGAGGGTCTGGTGCAGAAGTCGGGATCTTAGCGGGGTGTCCAGGCTCCCCTCCCCTTATCCCCCACCCCACCTCCTTTGCCCCCAGCATCCTTTGCTGCTTCAGCCCTCCATTTCCCACTGTTTGGTGTACACCTCTACCTTACGTACTGCTGGTATCTAAAACTCACTTTTCATCTCTGAAAACACTGTGCCTCTTGCCTCAATGTTAATTTTCTCAAGAGACAGAAAAAGGGCATTTTGTGTGTGAGTTGAGAGGAAAAACATGGAAAGAAGGAGCCGATGTGGAGGATGAGGATTTATGCATCGTTAAGAATTGAAGGACAAGATTTGTTAGCTAAAAGGACTGATGGGCTGAGAAGAGAAATTAGAGGTTGCCGGGTTTTTACTCCTCAGTATTTATTTTGTAACAGCTTTATTGAGCTATAATTCACATACCATACAATTTGCCCAAAGTATACAATTCAGTGGTCTGTAGTATATTCACAGAGCTGTGCAACTATCACAGTCAATTTTAGCTCATTTTTATCACCTAAAAAAGGAAATTCCTCCTCCATAACTTTTATCTATTACCCTCCCTCCACGTCTTCATCCCCTCCAGCCCAACACAACCACTAATCTATTGTCTATCAATTTGCCTAATCTGGACATTTCAGATAAGTGGCATCCTATAATATATGGTCTTTTGTTGACTAGCTTCTTTCACTTAACATGTTTTCAGAGTTCATCTATGTTGTAGTATATATCAGTACTTCATTCCTTTCTATGGCCAGATAATATTCTGTTATATGAATATAGCATGTTATTTAGTCATTTATCAGTAGGTAGATATTTGGGTTCTTTCTACCTTTTGACTATTGTGACTAATGCTGCTATGAACACTCATGTACAAGTTGTTGTGTGGACATATATTTTCATTTCTCTTGAGGATATGTGTGGGAATGGAAAAGCTGGGTCACACAGTAACTCTTGTTTATCCAGTTGAGGGACTACCAGACTGTTTTCCAAAGCTGCTGCACTAATTTCCATTCCCGGAAACAGGGTGTGAGGGTTCCAATTTCTCCATATTCTGTCCAACACTTATCTGATTTTCTGGTTCTAGCCATCCTAATTGGGTATAAAGTAGTATCTCATTGTGGTTTTGATTTGCATTTCTCTGATGACTAATCATATTGAGCCTGTTTTCATGTACTTATTGGCCATGTGTGTATCTTCTTTGGAGAAATGTTTGTTTAGGTTCTTTGGCCATTTTTTATTTGGTTAATTTTCTTTTTATTATTGAGTTATAAGATTTTTTTATATATTCTAGATACAAGTTTAGAATACAAGTCCCTTATTAGAGACATTATTTGCAAATATTTTCTCTCATTCCATGGGTTGTGTTTTTACTTTCTTGGTGGTACAGAAATTTTTTATTTTGATGACATCTAAGTTATCTATTTTTTTGTTCCATTTCTTAATGCTTTTGGTGTCATAGCTAAGAATATTTTGCTAAATCCAAGGTCATGAAGATTTACCCCATGTTTTCTTCTAAGAGTTTTATACTTTTTGCTTTTACATTTAGGTCTTTGATTCATTTTGAGTTAACTTTTTTATATGGTGTGAGGTAAGGGTCCAACTTCATTCTTCTTCATATGGCTATCCAGTTGTACCAAGACCATTTGTTGAAAAGATTATTCTTTCTGCCATTGAATGGTCTTGGCACCCTTGTCAAAAATCTGTTGACCATAAATGTGAGGGTTTATTTTTCAATTTCATTGATCTATTTGCTTGTCCTTGTGCCAATACCACACTGTCTTGATTACTGTTGCTTTTTGTAGCAAGTTTTGAAATTGGGAAATGTGAGCCCTCCCACTTTGTCCTTATTTTTCAAGACTGTTTTGGCTATTCTGGAACCCTTGTAGTTCCATGTGAATTTTAGAATCAGCTTGTCAGTTTATAAAAAGAAGTCAGCTATAACTTTGTTTTTAATGTCTTATGGGAGCAGAGAGGAGGAATCATTCATCTTTCCTTAAAAAGGACAGAGGAGGTGCCCAGTCTTGGCAAACAAACAAACAAAAAAAAAAAAACAGGAATTATGTTGAATCTGTAGATCAGTTTGGACAGTGTTGCCTTCTTAACTTTAAGTGTTCCTGTCCATGAACATGGGATGTTTTTCTATTTATTTAGCTCTTCTTTAATTTCTTTCATTAATGTTTTATAGTTTTCATGTGTATACATTTTGTACTTCTTTTGTTAGATTTATTCTGATGTATTTTGTTCTTTTTGATTATTGTAAATGGAATTATTAATTTCATTTTTGGATCGTTAATTGTTAGTGTGTAAAAATACAACTGATTTTTCTGTATTGATCATATATCCTGCAACTTTGCTGAACTCATTTCTAATAGTTGTTTTGTTTGGTTTTTGGTTTCTGCTTCTTAGGATATTCTATATATCAGATCATGTCCTCTGAGAAGAAACAGTTTTAATCCTTCATTTCAGTCTAGATGCCTTTTGTTTCTTTTTCTTGCCTAAATTTACCTGATTAAAACCTCCAGTACAATGTTGAATAGAAGTGGCAAGAGCAGACATCCTTATCTTGTTGCTGATCTTAAGAGGGAAGCATGTAGTCTTTCACCATTAAGTATGATGTTAGCTGTGAGTTTTTCATAGATGCCCTTTGTTAGGTTGAGAAAGTTCACTTGGTTCCTAGTTTGTTGAGTGTTTTTATCATGAAAGTGTTTTGGATTTTTTCAAATGCTTTTTCTGCATTTATCAAGATGACTATGAACATAAAAGTCCATCAATAAACGAACAGAGAAATACATTGTAGTATAACCATGCAATAGAATACCATACAGAAGGTTAAAATGGTTTAACTACATCTATGGATAAATTGCAAAAACAAAGAAAAAAGCAAGTTTAAAATGGATCTGTAGTGTTAAAATACCACTTACGTGATTTAGAAACATACAATGCTGTGTATTATTTATGCATCCATATATATGTAGTAGAAATATAAGGATATAAAAGATACAAATCAACCTCCCAACGAAGGTTACCTTTAAGAGGGAGGGCGCTATGCTGGGGTCAGGAAGACAACTTTGCTGTATCTTCGTTTTGTTTTGTTTTTAATAGAGAAGCTGTGGGTTTACAGAACAACCATGCATAAAATACAGGGCTCACATGTATCACACTATTATTAACACCTTGCATTCATGAGGTACATTTGTCACAATTGAAGAAAGCACATTTTTACAATTGTGCTATTAATAGCCATGATTTAACTTAAGATTCACTGTTTGTGTTGTGCACATCCATGGATTTTTTTTTAATTTTTCTTTTAGTAACATATAACCTAAAATTTCCCCTTAAAACCACATTCAAATATATAATTCAGTACTGTTAATTACATTCACAATGTTGTGCTATCAACACCACCATCTATTGCCAAAACTTCTCCATAGTCCCAAATAGAAACTGTACATTTTAAGCATTAACCCCCCATTCCCTACTCCCACCCCATCCCCTGGCAACCTATATTCTGTTTATAACCATGAGTTTGATAATTCTAATTCTTTCAGATCAGTGAGATCATGCAATATTTTTCTTTTTGTGTGTGGATTTTTCAGTCAACATGATATCTTCAGGGTTCATCCATGTGGTCACATGTATCAGAATTTCATTCCTTTTTTAGGGCTGAATAAGATCCCATTGTGTCTATATACCATATTTTATTTATCCATTCATCAATTGTTGGATGTTTGGGTGGCTTCTGTGAATAATGCCACTATGAACATTGATGTGCAAATATGTGTTCGAGTTCCTGCTTTCAGATCTTTTGGGTATATACCTAGAAATGGGATTGCCAGGTCATATGATGATTCTGTACTTAATTTTCTGAAGAACTAACTTTTTGAGGAAAATGCTAAACACTTCCACAGTGGCTGCACTATGTTACATTCTCACCAGCAATAAATGAGTGTTCTTGTTTCTCCATATCCTCTTCAATCCTTGTAATTTTGTTTTTTTGATAGTAGCCATTCTAGTGGGTATGAAATGATATCTCATTCTAGTTTTGATTTGCATTTTCCTAATAGCTAATGATGTTGAGCATGTTTTCATTGGCTTTCTGACCATTTGTATAACTTTGGAGAAATGCCTATTCAAATCTTTTGCCTACTTTTTAACTGGGTTGTTTATTGTCGAGTTGAAGAATTTCTTTACATATTCTGGATAGTAAACCCCTATCAGGTATTTGGTTTCCAAATATTTTCTCCTATTATGTAGTATGTCATTTTACTTTCATGATAAAGTTCTTTGAGGCTGAAAGTTATTAATTTTGATGAGATTCCATTTTTCTATATTTTCTTTTGTTGCATGTGCTTTGAGAGTAAAGTCTAAGAAAGCATTGCCTAATACAATGTCCTAAAGATGCTCCCCTATGTTTTCTTCTAGAAGTTTGATAGTTCTACCTCTTATTTAGGTCTGTGATCCATTTTGAGTTAATTTATGTATATGGTGTGGGGTAGGGATCCACCTTCAGTCTTTTGCAAATGGAGATCCAGTTTTACCAGCACCATTTGTTGGAGACTATTCTTTTCTCAATTGAGTGGTCTTTGCCCCCTCAGTTTGATTCCATCAGTCTTGTTTAGGGTACCATGCTGTTTTTTTGTTTTTTGTTTTTTGTTTTTTTTTATTTCATAAAAGTCTTTTATTTTATAAATGGTATATAGTCCCAGAACTTAAACAAAACAAACAAATCCAACAACAACAAAAAGAAGTTATAGGGTAGGTGGTAGAGAGGAATTAGAACTGATCCTTTTTTCATATAATTCACTTCTCCTGCTTAATCAGACAGAGATATTCCATGTCAACAGAATAAAAAGCAATTCCAATTTCCCTTTTAATGCATAAAGGAATCAAGTCTTATGATGAGGAAGTATTTTCAGGTATCTTATATTAATGATAAAGAATGAGGGGTCATTATCCACATGGAAACACTGTACTTTGGTACAATAAAACTCAAAAACTGAATTCCTAAAACAACTAAAAATAGATAAATAAAAATTCTGCATGAACTGATTTCAGAGATGAAATGTCTTGACTAATTCAAAACGTATCAGTCCTCCCCCGGCCCCACTAAATTTCCTTAATTTATCTAGTTACATAACTGATTCTGCGACTTGTAAACAAACAGCCCCATTGCTTGACAATTCTGGATCTGTGGGTTTGTACTGCTATTTCCCTGTGGAGGTTTGAGAGCTGCATAATGATTTATTCTTTCCCCACCCCCTGCCTTCTTTTCCTATTTTGCTGCCTCTTTTTTTTTTTTTTCTTTTTTTTTTTCTTTTTTGCCTAAGTAGGTTAAAAAAAATCCAAGAGAACTAAATGTGAAAACAAACCTTGGTGCTACAGGATTGAAGCCACCAATTGAAACACCCTAGGAACGGGAAATACAGAATGCAAGGGTCTCATAGTGGGATTAACTCCCCAAAAGGAGACTTCTAATAGGTATTATTTTCAGCATCCCCTGGACTCCTAACCATATGCTTTTGTATAAGTAGCTTTGACTACCATGATTTCCCACGCATGAAACTCTCACTGGCTTCAAAGAGAGCGCTGCATGCAAAAGACACATGGGGGTGTAGTTCAGGAGGAGAATGGGGATAGTAGGCAGAATGTGGGTGAATTAACATTTTTGAGTTGGTGCCTAATTCCAGCGCTACCGTTCCATGGAGTGTTCCAGTTATAATCCTGACTCCTGGAAAATTAGAAGATTTCTGTATTGGTTATTAGATCTAACCAATTACCTAGAATTAAAACATGCCTAATTCCAATAGAGAGAAGTTAGATTCCCCATTGGCTCTTAGGTTGTGTGTTTAATTTATTTTAGATAGTGTACAGTAAGTCCAATTTATGATATGAGGTTTGGGGCATACATTTACTGGCACTTAGTGTTACTGATGGAATCTTTAGGAAACATTTTCCTTACATTATAATTTAATGCATTTAAAATCAATACAGAATAAGTTAAGCTTTTTGAGTTTGAAAAATTTAGAAAATTATTTGCTCTTAAATGAAGGACAACAAGGCCTTTAAATACCTTCATTGATTATATGAAACTTAGGTTCTCCTTTTGTGTTTGCTATTTTAGAAGACCTTTATTTCTAAATGCTTTCAAACCATTTTCTCTCCTATTTATCTCCTATTCCTCTACCAGTCTGGGCATTGCAAATTATTTCTATGCCAAAGAATCTCTTGGAACATTAGAGTCTAATCTACTAGTAGCTTTTCTTCTTTAAAAAGGGCTTGGAAGTATTCTATTAGCTGAATCAGGGCAGACATCAGGATCTTTTGAAATTACGAAAGTCTTTGAATGCTGTCTTGGGAGGTTTCCTTTTATTCCCAGGAATATAAGTAATCTGTGATGAAAGTATATTTGATGATCTCTATATAAGTTTACTTTTTTTAAAATCATTTTGTCCTAAGAATTTTTTAATAGTATATTCCCTAGGTTTACTTTTTTTTTTAAATCTTCATTTTAATGAGATATATTCACATACCATGCAGTCATACAAAACAAATCGTACATTCGATTGTTCACAGTACCATTACATAGTTGTACATTCATCACCTAAATCAATCCCTGACACCTTCATTAGCACACACACAAAAATAACAAGAATAATAATTAAAGTGAAAAAGAGCAATTAAAGTAAAAAAGAACACTGGGTACCTTTGTCTGTTTGTTTGTTTGTTTGTTTCCCCTATTTTTCTGCTCATCCATCCATAAACTAGACAAAGGGGAGTGTGGTCCTTATGGCTTTCCCAATCCCATTGTCACCCCTCATAAGCTACATTTTTATACAGTTGTCTTCAAGAGTCATGGGTTCTGGGTTGTAGTTTGATAGTTTCAGGTATCCACCACCAGCTACCCCAATTCTTTAGAACCTAAAAAGGGTTGTCTAAATTGTGCATAAGAGTGCCCACCAGAGTGACCTCTCGGCTCCTTTTGGAATCTCTCTGCCACTGAAGCTTATTTCATTTCCTTTCACATCCCCTTTTTGGTCAAGATACAGCATCATTTTGAAACAACATTTAATGACACAGAGATTAATTTGGCTTTGTAATAAGTTTTAAGATTGGGAAGTGTGAGTCCCTCAACTTTGTTCTTTTTCAAGATGGCTTTAGCTATTTCATATAAATTTACCCTTATGCTTCCACATAATTTTTTTTTAATTAAAGTGGTTTTATTCCCACACCATACAATCTATCCAATAGGTACAATCATTGGCTCTCATTTTAATCACAGAGTTGCACATTCATCACTACAATCAATTTTGGAAAATTTTCATTGCTCCAAAAAGAAAAAGCCCCATACCTCTTAAACCCCCCTATTAATAACACTTAGCATTGGTGTGGTACCTTTGTTACAGTTGATGGAAGAATATTTTAATATTACTGTTAACTGTAGTCCATAGTCTGCATTTAGTGTATTTTTTTCCCGTTTAGCACCATATTATTAATATCACATAATACTGATATACATTTGTTCCATTTCATGGAAGAACATTCTTATATTTATACTATTAACCACCTTCGTCATCCACAACAGGGTTCACTACATTATACAGTCCTGTGTTTCATCTTCTAGCTTTCCCTCTAGTGACATTCATGACCCTAAACTTCCCTTTTCAACCACAATCACACACGATTCAGTGCTGTTAATTACACTCACAATAATGTGCTACCATCATCTCTATCTATTCCTTCCATATAAATTTGATGATTGGCATTTCCATTTCTGTAAAGAAGGATGTTGGAATTTTGATTGGGATTGTGCTAAATCTGTAAATTGCTTTGGGTAGAACTGACATCTTAATGTTATTTAGTCTTCCAGTCCATGAACATAGAATGTCCTTCTATTTGTTTGGGTCTTCTTTGATTTCTTTTAACCATGTTTTACAGTTTTCTCTATACAAGCCCTTTACATCCTTGGTTAGATTTATTCCTAGATATTTGATTCTTTTAGTTGCTCTTGTAAATGGAATTTTTTTCTTGATTTCTTCTTCTGATTGTTCATTACTGGCATATAGAAACATGGTTGATTTGGGGGTGTTGATCTTGTACCCCTCCATTTTTCTAAATTCATTTATTAGCTCTAGAGCTTTGTTCTGAGTTTTTTACCCTCATTCATTTTTTAAATGTAATTATATTAAAATATATTCACATACCATACAGTCATCCAAAGTGTAAAACAGTTGTTCACAGTAACGTCATATAGTTGTACATTCATCACCACAGTCAATTTGAACATTTTCATTACTCAAAAAAATAAGAATAAAAATAAAAGTAAAAAGAACACTCAAAACATCCCATATCCCCCTCCTCCATATTATTCTTTTACTTTTTGTCCCTATTTATTTGTCCATATACTGGGTAAAGTGAGTGAGCCATACATAACATCTTCACAATCACATGGTCACGCCATATAAGCTATATAGTTATATGATCACTTTCAAGAATCAAGGATACTGGATTGCAGTTCAACAATTTCAGATATTTCCTTCTAACTATTCAAATAAACTAAAAACTAAAAAGGGATATCTATATAATACATAAGAGTTACATCCAGAATGACCTCTCAGCTCCATTTGAAATCTCTCAGCCATTGAAACTTGATTTTGTTTCATTTCTCCTCCCCCTTTTGGTCCGAAAGGTTTTCTCAGTCATTCTGGAGAGGATTAGCCTCTCCTTTGCAGTAACAAACTTTGTAAAGGCAAGCCCCAAAATTGAGGGCTCTGCCTACTAAGCTGGTGGTCCCCCAAGCTTGTGAAAATACCAGGAATTTCCCAGCTGGGGCAGTTTAATATTTCCATGTTTTCCCACAGTCCCTCAAGGGGGCTTTGTAAATACTTTTTAATCTCTGTCAAGATAACTCTGGGTTGTATAGGGGCTTCATGCTAACCTGTACAAACAACAAGGTCTCACTCGCTAGTCAAGTTCCATGTAATTATGGCATTTGAGTAAACTGACCATACAAGTTAAATTATATAGTGTGCTACAGAAAAAATAGATTTTGCACCATATAACCATCTCTTCCTTTGGTCCAACACAGAAGTCAAAGTTTTAAAACATGATTAGTATCATCCTGTACCCTTTAGTTGGATCTACCCCAATCTCAACCAAGTCCATTTTGTTTGTATCTCCAGTCGAAGTCTGATCTCCTTTTCAGACTCTTTAGCAGTTGACTCATGGGGCAATGCTGACACTCACAGCTGCCGAATTCTGGCTCTGAGTCCCAGGTGCCACAAAGACACCCAAAGCTCTGGGAACTGACCACATCACACACAAACAGCTCAGAATCTCAAAAATTTAGAAATAACTGTTATAGCTCACGAATAAACGTGACTGCTATAGGAAGTTACAATAGAGGAACCTTTCTATAAACCTTCCCCTTATAGCGCATGCTCCCAGATTCAATTCTCAGACTTTACACATTATTAGTCTATATTAGTGAGGCATTATAAGGTTTGTCTTTTCATTTCTGGTTTATTTCACGCCACCTAGTGTCCTCACGGGCCATTCAGTTCATTGCATACCTGATAACTTCGTTCTTTCTTGCTGCTCCCTCATGCAAAAACATTCTTATATTTGTACATTTAATCACATACATTGACCACTCTTAAGTTTCACTAAGTTACACAGTCCCCTTCTTTACTGTCTATCTTTCCTTCTTGTTGGTGTCATACTTGCCCCTAGCATCCGTCTTTCAGCTTTACTCACAGACATCGTTGGTCAATGTACTTACACAGTATTATGCTATCTATTTCTGGAGCTATACAATCAATCCTCTAGAACATTCTATACTCCTTCAACATCAAATGTCCAATCTCTACCCTCTTTCTATCTCCTGATATCTTCATTTCTAAACTCTTCTCCAAACCTTTCTCTCCTGTCTTTTCCTATCTGTCTGTAGCATTCCCTTTAGTACTTCCTGTAGAGGAGGTCTCCTGTTCATGAACTCTCTCAGTGTCAATTTTCTGTAAATATTTTAAACTCTCCCTCATTTTTGAAGGACAGTTTGGCCAGATATAGGACTCTTGGTTGGCAGTGTTTCTCTTTCAGTACCTTGAATATGTCATACCACTGTCATCTCACCTCCGTGGTTTCTGCCAAAAAAATTTGCACTTAGTCTTTCTTGTTGAGCTTCCCTTGTGTGTGATGGATCACTTTTCTCTTGCTGCATTCAGAATTCTCTCTTTGTCTTTGACATTTGAAAATCTGATTAGTAAGTGTCTTGGAGTAGGTCTATTTGGATCAATTCTGTTTGGGGTACGCTACAATTCTTGGACCTCTAATTTTATGTCTTTCGTAAGACTTGGGAAATTTTCATTGATTATTTCCTCTATTATTCCTTCTGCTTTACCGTTCTGGGACACCTATAACACATATATTCATGTGCTTCATGTTTTCCTTCAGTTCTCTGAGACCCTGCTTATATTTTTCCATTCTTTTCCCTATCTGTTCTTCTGTGTGCAGGATTTCAGATGTCCCGTCCCCCAGCTCATAGATCCTTTCTTCTGACTCTCCAAGTCTGCTGTTGTATGTCAGCATTGTGTTTTTCATCTCTACTATTGAGTCTTTCATTCCCATAAGTTCTGCTATTTGTTTTTTCAAGCTTATGAATTCTTCCTTATGATCACCCAGTGTCTTCTCTATATCCTTTATCTCTTTTGTCACATTCTCTCTTACCTCATTGATTCGATTTAAAAGATTGGTTTGAACATCTATAATTAGTTGTTTCAACTCCTGAATCTCAGTTGAAATGTTATTTTCTTCCTTTGGGCCATATTTTCCCATTTCCTCATGTGTCTCTTGATTTTCGGCTGTTTTGGCATGTGGTTTTCTTGATTGGTTTATTCTGGAGGTTGTTTTCTCTTTTGCATAAGGTTTTCTTGTTTGTTGACTTTCATCCCTTTCTTTTCTTTGTTTCTCTCCTTGGCCAGTTGTCAGATTTGCTCTGCCCCCCAGTCTGCTCCCCCAAATCAAGCACTCACTGTGGCCTGCCACGGGGATGGGATGTAGGCACTAGGCACCCCAGCAAGTTCACTGTGTGTGGTAATACAACTCTGCTGGCTTCCGGTGGTGCTGTGTTTTCCACTGGCTACTAAGACCTGGGTTTGATTTGGGTTCCTGCTTTAATAGTTGGGTCTTCCCTATTTCTCAGCCAAAACAGGGCCAGGTTTCCATACAGGGCATATGGACCAACTCCCGTGTTTCTAAGAAACGGTCCTTGCACCTCTCGGACTGTCCAGCAGATGGTGCTGTTCAGTAACTTAATCATCCTCAGAGGCTGCTCTGCCTCGGAGCACAGCTGCTGCCTGCCACTCCCCTCAAGGGTGGGGGAGGGGCTTTCAGACCCAGAGCTGGAAACATTTCTCTGGCCATATTTTCTCAGTCTCACTCTGTACCTTACTGATCTGGGCCTTGAAATGCCCTCCCCTCCCCTGTCCACTGGGTCTTCAAACAGAGTATTTTTCACTGCTATGAGATTTTTTTTTTAATAATTCAATTTTATTGCGATATTCACATACCATGCAGTCATACAAAGTGTATAATTAATTGTTCACAGTACCACCATATAGTTGTGCGTCCATCACCCAAATTAATTTTTGAACATTTCATTACGACACACACAAAAGTAATAAGAATAAAAATTAAAGTGAAAAAGAACAATTAAAGTAAAAAAGAACACTGGGTGTTTTTCTACTCATCTATCCATACACTGGACAAAGGGGAGTGTGATCCACATGGCTTTCCCAATCACATTGTCACCCCTTATAAGCTACATTGTTATACAATCGTCTTCAAGATTCCGGGGTTCTGGGTTGTAATTTGATAGTTTCAGGTATTTACTGCTAGCTAGTCCAAGTCATTAGAACCTAAAAAGGGTTATCTATATTATGCGTAAGAGTGCCCACTAGAGTGACCTCGGCTTCTTTTGGAATCTCTCAGCCACTGAAACTTATTTCATTTAATTTCACATCCCCCTTTTGGTCAAGAAGGTGTTCTCCATCCCATGATGCTGGGTCTAGATTCCTCCCCAGAAGTCATATTCTACATTGCCAAGGGGATTTACACCCCTGGGTGTCAGATCCCACACAGTGGGGAGGGCAGTGATTTCACCTGCCAAGTTGGCTTACTAGAGAGGGCTACATCTGAGCAACAAAGAGGCATTCAGGAGGAGGCTCTTAGGCACAATTATAGGCAGGCCTAGCCTCTCCTTTACATTAACAGTCTTCCGAAGGGCATGTCCCATGATTGAGGGCTCAGCCCATCAAACCGCCAGTCCCCAATGTCTGTGAGCACATCACTGCTGTGAGATTTTAAAATCTGTATCCCCGGTGGGAGGGGTCCTGGCTGCTGATTCTGTGTCCTTCCCACATGGAGACCGAGTGAGGGGGAGGGGAGAGGACTGGCTGGTCTGGGATGGAAAATTACTATGTGATATTTCTTCTCTTTCTTTGATTCAATATTTGCAGGTTCTTACTCCAGTCTATGTCCTCCAGAGTTTCAAACAACTCAGGATTGTGCTTTTTTTCTTTGAATCTCTGGAGAGAAGTTTTCAGTAGCTGTTTACAGTGCTATGTTGATGTCACCCTTACCCTCATTCATTTTTTATTCTAGTAATTTGAGTCTTCTCTCTTTGTTTCTTGAGCACTCTAACTAAAGGTTTGTCAATTTTGTTGATCTTTTCAAAGAATCAGCTTTGATTTTCTCTTATCATTTTTCTATTTTCTATTTCTTTAATTTCCACTCTACTCTTTATTGTATCCTTCCTTCTCCTTGCTTTAGGTTTAGTTTGTACTTCTTTTCCAGTATCTTAATGTGGAAAGTTAGGTTACTGATTTGAAATGTTTCTTCTTTCTTAACATAGTCATTTATAGTTATGAATTTCCCTCTGAGCACTGCTTTAGCAGCACCCCATAAGTTTTGTTGTGTGGTATCTTCATTTTCATTCATCTCAAACTATTTTCTTTTTTTTTGTGTCTTTTTTTTTTATTAAATTCAGTTTTATTGAAATACATTCACACCCCATACAATCATCCATGATATACAATCCACTGTCCACAGTATGATAACATAGTTATGCGTTCATCACCACAATCTATCTCTGAACATTTTCCTCACATCAGAAAGAACCAGAACAAGAATAAAAAATAAAAGTGAAAAAAGAACACCCAAATCATCCCCCCATCCCACCCCATTTGTCCTTTAGTTTTTATCCCCATTCCTCCACTCATCCATACACTAGATAAAGGGGGTATGATCCACAAGGTCTTCACAATCACACTGTCACCCCTTGTAATCTACATTATTATATAATTGTCTTCAGGAGTCCAGACTGCTGGGTTGGAGTTTGGTAGTTTCAGGTATTTACTTCTACCTATTCCAATACATTAAAGCCTAAGAGGTGTTATCTATATAGTGCATAAGAATGTCCACCAGAGTGACCTCTCGACTCCATTTGGAATCTCTCAGCCACTGAAACTATTTTGTCTCATTTTGCATCCCCCTTTTGGTCAAGAAGATACTCTCTGTCCCACGATGCCAGGTCCACATTCATCCCCGGGAGTCATACTCTGCGTTGCCAGGGAGATTTACACCCCTGGGAGTTGGGTCCCACGTAGGGGGGAGGGCAGCGAGTTCACCTGTCGAGATGGCTCAGTTAGAAAGAGAGAGGGCCACATCCGAGCAACAAAGAGGTACTCAGGGGGAGACTCTTAGGCACCATTATATACAACTTTAGACTCTCCTTTGTGGTAATGAGCTTCATAAGGGCAAGTCCCGTGCTCGAGGGCTCAGCACATCAAACCACCAGTCCCAATGTTTGTGACAACATCAACACCAGTCCAGGTGAGGATGTCCAACACATCCGCACCTTCCCCCAGATCCTCGGGGCTGGGGAGGGGGAGGCTGTAAATATATTTTTTATTATCTGCCCAAATTACTCTAGGATGTGTCACTATTTCACTGCAGCCTATACTAACCTACCGTATCTCACTTCCTATTCAAAGTTCCATGCAATTGTGGTGTTTGAACAAATCGACTGTAGAGTTGTACCGTTTAGAAAATTTAGATCCTGTACCAAATAGATATCTATTCCCTTGGTCTCATATGAAAGTTGAAGTTTTAAAACACAATCAGTTTCAACCTTTATCCTTTGGCCTGGCTTGCCCTGGTCTTAACCAGACCTGCTTCATTCATATCGCTAATTGAAGTCTGGGCTCTTTTTCAGCTTTTTTTTTTTTTTTTTGACAGTGGCTGTATGCACTAATACTGACATTCATATCTGCCGACCTCTAGCTCTGAGTTTCAGGTGTCTCAGAGATATGCATTGGTCCAGAGACCAATCAGGTTATACGCTAGGGGATCAGCATCTCAAAGTTTAGAGATAGGCCTTACAATTCAGGGAGAGTTAACTACTGTAAGAGCTTACAATCTAGGGACTATTACAGTTATTGTGTCCACGTTAGGCTATGTTCTAAGATTCAATTCTGAGTTTACACATTGTAGTTAGTCCATATTGGTGAGGCATCATCCCTGTCACCATGTTTTCTCCAACACTTTTACTCCTATATATATATATTTTCCTGCAATTTTATAGAGTTATATTCACATACCATACATTTATCCACAGTGTACAATCAGTTGTTCATGGTATCATCATAAAGTTGTACATTTATCACCACAATCAGCACTTGAACATACTGATTACTACAAGAAAAATTTTTTTGTTTTTTTTTTTTTTAGCAATAAGAAAAAATGATGAAAAATAACATGAAAAAATGATAAAAAGAAAAATAACATGTCATACAATACAATATACTACTAAGGACAGCAAATAACACCACTACCAAGAATCCCATATGACTCCCCTATATCTCGCTCATATACATTTAGCATTGGCATATTGCCTTTGTTACATTTAATGGAGGTATATTACAATGTTACTGTTGACCATAGACTCCAGTTTGCTTTGATTACGTTTTTTCCTGAATACCATCCCTTTTTCAAATTTCTACATGGTTGACATTCATTTGCTTTCCCACATGCAAAAACATTTTTATATTTGTATATTTAGTAACAGTCATTGGCCACTCCAGTTTTTGCCATGTTATACAGTCCCAGTCTTCATCATCTATCTTTACCTCTGGTGTCATACATTCTCCTATCCCACCTCTTTCAGCTTTACTCACAGACATCTTTGTTCAGTGTACTTACAATACCGTGCTACCATCACACAGTATTATGCTATCTATTTCTGGATCTATGCAATCAATCCTAAACATTCTGTAGTCCTTCAGCATCAAATGGCTGATCTCTGCCCTCTTTCTATCTCCTGGTCGCCTGTGTTGTCAGCTTTTAACTCCCAAAGTTTGTTCATTAATGTCTGTTCATATTAGTGAGATCATACAGAATCTGTCCTTTTGTTTCTGGCTAACTTCACTCAACATAATGTCCTCAAGGTTCATCCACATTATTACATGATCCATGTCTTTGTTCTGTCTTACAGCTGCATAATATTCCATCATGTGTATATACCACAGTTTGTTTATCCACTCGTCCTTTGATGGGCATTTGGGCTGTTTCCATCTCTTGGCAATTGTGAATAATGCTGCAATAAACATTGGTTTACAAATGTCTGTTTGTGTCTTAAGTTTCAGTTCCTCTGAGTATATACCCAGCAATGGAATAGCTGGGTCATATGGCAAATCTATATTTAGCTTCCTGAGGAACCTCCATACTGTCTTCCAGAGTGGTTGCACCATTCTACATTCCCACCAACAATGAATAAGTGTGCCCCTTTCTCCACATCCTCACCAGCACTTGTCATTTTCTGTTTTTTGGATAATGGCCATTCTGATAGGTGTGAGATGATATCTCATTGTGGTTTTGATTTGCATTTCCTTAATAGCCAGTGAAGTTGAGCATTTTTTCATATGCTTTTGAGCCATTTGTATTTCCTCTTCAGAAAAATGTCTGTTCATGTCTTTTGCCCATTTTTTAATTGGATTGTTTGTCTTTCTGTTATTGAGATACAGGATTCCTTTATATATTCGGGATATTAAACCCTTATCTGATATGTGGTTTCCAAATATCATCTCCCATTGTGTAGGTTGCCTTTTGACTTTTCTGACAAAGTCCTTTGATGTACAAAAATGTTTAATTTTGAGGAGATCCCATTTGTCTATTTGTTCTTTGGTTGCTCGTGCCTTGGGTGTGAGGTCTAAGAAACCACCTCCTTTCACAAGATCTTTAAGATATTGCCCTACACTTTCTTCTAAGAGTTTTATGGTCTTGGTGCTAATGTTTAGGTCTTTGATCCACTTTGAGTTAATTTTGGTATAAGGTGTGAGATGGACATCCTCTTTCATTCTTTTGGAAATGGATATCCAGTTCTCCAAACACCATCTTTGAACAGGCTGCTCTTTCCCAGTTGCTTCGGCTTCACTGCCTTATCAAAGATCAGTTGTCCATAGATGTGAGGGTCTACTTCTGAACACTCAATTCGATTCCATTGATCAGTATATCTGTCCTTATGCCAGTACCATGCTGTTTTGAGCACTGTAGCTTTGTAATATGCTTCAAAGTCAGGTAGTGTGAGACCTCCCACTTCTTTCCTCTTTCTCAAGACATTTTTGGCTATTCGGGGCACCTTACCCTTCCAAATAAATTTAGTTATTGGTTTTTCTATTTCTGTAAAGTAAGTTATTGGGATTTGAATTGGTATTGCATTGAATCTGTAAATCAGTTTAGGTAAAATTGCCATCTTAACTATATTTAGTCTTCCAATCGATGAACATGGTATGTTCTTCTGTTTTTTCAGGTCTTGTTCAATTTCTTTTAGCAGTTTCTTATAGTTTTCTATGTAAAGGTCTTTTGTGTCCTTGGTTAAGTTTATTCCTAAATACTTGATTCTTTTGGTTGCTATTGTAGATGGGATTTTTTTCTTGATTTCCTCCTCTTGTTGCACATTACTTGTGTATAGGAACACTACAGATTTTTGCGTGTTGATCTTGTAGCCTGCTACTTTGCTGTATTCATTGACTAGTTCTAGTAGCTTTGCTGTAGATTTTTCTGGATTTCCTACATATAGAATCATGTCATCTGCAAATAGTGAAAGTTTTACTTCTTCCTCTCCAATTTGGATGCTTTTTATTTCTTTTTCTTGCCTAATTGCTCTAGCTAGAACTTCCAGCACAATGTTGAATAACAATGGTGATAGTGGGCATCCCTGTCTTGTTCCTGATCTTAGAGGAAAAGCTTTCAGTCTCTCCCCATTGAGTGTGATGTTAGCTGTGGGTTTTTCATATATTGCCTTTATTATATTGAAAAAGTTCCCTTCTATTCCTATCCTTTGAAGTGTTTTCATCAAGAAAGGATGTTGAATTTTGTCAAATGCCTTTTCTGCATCAATCGAGATGATCATGTGGTTCTTCTGCTTTGATTTATTGATGTTGTGTATTACATTAATTGATTTTCTTGTGTTGAACCAGCCTTGCATACCTGGAATAAATCCCACCTGGTCGTGGTGTATAATTCTTTTAATGTGCTGCTGGATTCGATTTGCAAGTATTTTGTTGAGGATTTTTGTGTCTATATTCATTAAAGAAATTGGTCTATAATTTTCTTTTTTTGTAGTATCTTTGCCTGGTTTTGGTATTAGGGTGATGATGGCTTCATAGAAAGAGTTAGGTAGCTTTCCCTCTTCTTCAGTTTTTTTGAAGAGATTGAGCAGGATTGGTACTAATTCGTTCTTGAGTGCTTGGTAGAATTCACATGTGAAACCATCTGGTCCTGGGCTTTTCCTTTTTGAGAGCTTTTTGATGACTGACTCAATCTCTTTACTTGTGATTGGTTTGTTGAGGTCATCTATTTCTTCTTGAGTTAATGTTGGTTGTTTATGCTTTTCTAGGAAGTTGTCCATTTCATCTAAGTTGTCTAGTTTATTAGCATATAGTTGCTCATAGTATCTTCTCATTATCTCCTTAATTTCTGCAGGGTCGGTAGTTATATTTCCTTTCCCATTTATGATTGCATTTATTTGCATCTGTTCTCTCTTTTTTTTTGTTAGCCTAGCCAGCAGTGGTCCATCGATTTTATTGATTTTCTCAAAGAACCAACTTCTGGTTTTGTTGATTCTCTCTATTGTTTTCCTGTTCTCAATTGCATTTATTTCTGCTCTAATCTTTGTTATTTCTTCCCTTCTGCTTGCTTTGGGGTTAGTTTGCTGTTCTTTCTCTAATTCCTCCAGGTGAGCAGTTAACTCTTCAATTTTTGCTCTCTCTTTTCTTTTAATATAGGCATTTAGGGCAATAAATTTCCCTCTCAGCACCGCCTTTGCTGCATCCCATAAGTTTTGATAAGTTGTGTTTTCATTGTCATTTGCCTCGAGGTATTTACTAATTTCTCTTGTAATTTCTTCCTTTACCCACTGGTTTTCTAAGAGGGTGTTGTTTAGCCTCCATATGTTTGTGAATTTTATGACCTTCTGCCTTTTATTTATTTCCAACTTCATTCCATTGTGGTCTGAGAAAGTGTTTTGTATAATATCAATATTTTTAAATTTGTTGAGACTTGCTTTGTGACCCAACATGTGGTCTATCCTAGAGAATGTTCCATGAGCACTTGAGAAAAAAGTGTATCCTGCTGTTGTTGGATGTAGTGTTCTATAAATGTCTGTCAAGTCTAGTTCGTTTATCATACAATTTAACATCTCTGTTTCTTTAGTGATCCTCTGTCTAGATGTTCTATCCATTGATGAGAGTGGTGTATTGAAGTCTCCAACTATTATTGTAGAGGTATCTATTTCTCCTTTCAGTGATCGCAGTGTTTGCCTCATGAATTTGGGGGCATTCTGGTTTGGTGCATAAATATTTATGACTGTTATGTTTTGATGAATTGACCCTGCAGTTGAGGCTGGGTTGAGCCTCCCTTCTTGCCCTCAGCAGATTGCTGTTTTTTGGTGTGTTTTTTTCCCCCCTTTCAGGGAGCTGGCAGCAAGACAGTCTATGAGGTCTGGGTGGGGAGGGGCGCCAGACCCCTGGTCCGGGGAACTTACAATGTTTGCTGCGATCTCAGCTTTTCCTCCAATTCCAAACTTGCGTCCAATGCGTGACTGGTTACTGGAGACCCTGAAAGCACTGTTTCATATAGTTCTTGGGTAATTGCCAGCTGCTCTAGGGGAGAGACGAAATTCTGCTCCTCACCACTCTGCCATCTTGCCCCGCCTCTCAAACTATTTTCTTAATCCTTTTTTTTTTTATTTCTTCTTTGATCCATTGGTTATTTAGGAATGTGTTTCTTAATTTCCACATATTTGTTAGTTCCCCAAATTTGTTATTGCTTTCTGATTTCATTCCATTGTGGTTGGAGAACATACTTTGTATTATGTCATTCCTTTTCAATTTATTGAGGCTTGTTTTGTGTCATCTGTCCTAGAGAATGTTCCATATGCACTTAAGAATGTATGTTTTTTTTCTTTTTGTACATTTTTTCATTGTGAAATTTAACATATATACATAGTGATAACTTTCAAAGTACAATTTAACAAGAGTTATATAAGTAATTTCAAAGAATGTTATGGGTCACAGTTCCACAGTTCAATTCTTTCCTTATTGTAATATATAAGATACAGAAAGGTGATAACTTTCAAACTACAATTTATTGAGTAGCTATAGAGAATATTGCAAAGAATGTTATGGGTTAGTTGCATATTCTTCTCTTATTGAGTGGAGTGTTCTATAGATGTCTATTAGGTCTCATTTTATTATGTTTGTTCAAGTCTTCTATTTCCTTGTTGATCTCTTTTGCCTTGTTGTTCAACCCTGTTCCAGTTTGCTAATGCTGCTGTTATGCACAATACAAGAAATGGATTGGCTTTTATAAAGGGGGTTTATATGGTTGCAAATTTATAGTCTGAAAGCCATGAAAATGTCCAAATTAGGCATCAGCACACATATATCTTCACCGAAGGAAGGCCAGTGACGTCCAGTAAACCTCTGTTAGCTGAGAAGGCATGTGGTTGGCATCTGCTGATCCTGGGTTTTGTTTCAGCTCCTCTCTCAGCTCCTGTGCGTTCTTCAAAATGTTGCTCTTGGGGTGTTTTGTCCTCTTTTAGCTTCTCTGGAGCAAATTCTGGGCTGGCATCTCCAAAGCATCAGCAAAAGTCTGCCTTCAACAGCCATCTCCAAAATCTCTCCCTCAGCTGCTCTCCAATGTCACTCTCAAGTGTTCTGAGCTGCTTCTGTCTGTGAACTCTTTTCTAGGACTCCAGTGATTTAATTAAGACTCACCTTGAATGGGTGGGGTAACTCTTCCATGGAAATTACTAATGAAAGCTCTCACCCACAGTTGATTGAGTCACATCTCCATGGACACACTCAAGCAGTAGATTCCAACCTAATCAACACTAATACATCTGCCCCCACAAGGTTGCATTAAAGAATATGGCATTTTGGGGGGCATAATACATCTAAACCAGCACCTTCCACCCCCTGGACCCCAAAATGACATGATCTTTGCATATGCAAAATACATTCATCCCATCACAATATCACGAAAACTTAAATCATTTCAGTAACAATAGGTAAGTACAAAATCATACAAGTCAGTTACAGGCATAGTCTGTTCTAAAGCAAAATTACCCTCTAGCTGTGGACCTGTGAAACTTAGGACAAGTTATTTGCTGCCAATATACAAAGGAGGGACAGTCCTAGGAAAAACATTCTCATTGCTGTAGGGAGAAATTCAAAGGAAAACAGGGTTCATGGGACCAAAACAGTTCCTAAAGCTTGCAGGGCATACTCCATTAGATTTCAAAGTCTGAGAGTCATTTATCAAATGACTTTGCATCCTTGGGGCTTGAGAGAGCAGGATTCCAACTCTTCCTAAGGACCTTTGCAGCAGCCCTTTTCTCTCCAAACACTGGGGTAAGTGCTCCAACATATCCACAGGTTGGGGAGACCACCTTCTCAGCCCCACCCTCCTCAGACATTGCGGTGGCACCCAGACTGTCTTCCTTCTCTGGGGCACACACGCTCAACCCCTTCAGAACAGTGGGTGGTGCCCAGGCTCTCCCCCATCCCCAGGGAATGTGCTCCACCCTCTCTGAGGCCTGGGGTGGCAGCTCTCTTCCTGAGCATCTAGGTGACAGGCCCACCTTCTGCCTCCGGGGCAAACACCCTTTCCACCTGCATGGGTTCTGCTTTCCTTATCCCAGATTTCTTGACTCTAGACCTCAATTTCCATGGTTCTGTTTTGGAAGAAATTTTTCCTTCAATTTGTTCCTTCTCTGACCCCTCCAGTCCAGACCAGCAAGGCTCTGTCTATACAGATCTTGCAAAAATCTTGCTGGCTTGGTAGGAAGCATAAAGGGGTCAAAACCATCAGACAGTAGGACTTTCCATGAATCCTTTCTGGATAACTCCATCTCTTATCCTGGCTTGTACTGAAGTGGTGGTTGGGTTCCATATTTGGTTAAATCCTCATGTGGGGCACTATCTTCTGGTGTCTCACTTTCTGGAAACCCAGAGCTTTCCAGACCATCAGTTTCTGGTTTCTTTGTACCCAAGAGTTCAGTTCTGAGTTTCTCTCTTTCATCTGGCATTTTACTATAAGCTCCAAGGAGAAACCAGGCTACATCTTCTACATGTAGTTTGGAGATCTCTTGACCTAAGCATCCCAGGTTGTCACTTTCAAAGTCTGTTTTCCATCTGACACCAGGACTCAATTTTGCCAAATTCTCTGCCACTTTAAAACAAAGATTGCCTTTCTTCCAGTTGGCAGTCACAGTCAACATTTCTGTTCAAGGCCTCATCAGAGCTATCTTTAGAGTCCATATTTCTACCAACAGTCTCTTCAAAACAGTCTAGGTGTTTTCCATCAAGGTCCTCACTGTCTTTCTAGAATCTTCCCCTTATCCATTTAAAAAGCCATCCCAAGACGGTTGCTGCAAAGGAGAGGCTAGGCCTCCCTATAAGTGTGCCTAAGAGCCTCCTCCCGAATGCCTCTTTGTTGCTCGGATGTGGCCCTCTCTCTCTAGCTAAGCCAACTTGAAAGGTGAAATCGCTGCCCTCCCCCCTACGTGGGATCAGACACCCAGGGGAGTGAATCTCCCTGGCAACGTGGAATATGACTCCCGGGGAGGAATGTAGACCTGGCATCATGGGACGGAGAACATCTTCTTGACCAAAAGGGGGATGTGAAAGGAAATGAAATAAGCTTCAGTGGCAGAGAGATTCCAAAAGGAGCCGAGAGGTCACTCTGGTGGGCACTCTTACGCACAATTTAGACAACCCTTTTTAGGTTCTAAAGAATTGGGGTAGCTGGTGGTGGATACCTGAAACTATCAAACTACAACCCAGAACCCATGAATCTCGAAGACAATTGTATAAAAATGTAGCTTATGAGGAGTGACAATGGGATTGGGAAAACCATAAGGACCACATTCCACTTTGTCTAGTTTATGGATGGATGAGTAGAAAAATAGGGGACGGAAACAAACAAACAGACAGACAAAGGTACCCAGTGTTCTTTTTTACTTCAATTGCTCTTTTTCACTTTAATTATTATTATTATTATTTTTGTGTGTGTGCTAATGAAGGTGTCGGATTGATTTAGGTGATGAATGTACAACTATGTAATGGTACTGTGAACAATCGAATGTACGATTTGTTTTGTATGACTGCGTGGTATGTGAATATATCTCAGTAAAATGAAGTTAAAAAAAAAAAGTCTTAAAAAAAAAAAAAGCCATCCCAACATATTTGGTATTTGCAAATTCAGTAGCACCTCACTCTTGGTACCAAAATCTATTCCGGTTTGCTAATGCTGCTGTTATGCAAAATACCAGAAATGGGATGGCTTTTATAAAGGGGGTTTATTTGATTACAAATGTACAGTATGAAGGCCATGAAAATATCCAAATTAGGCATCAGCATGTGTATATCTTCACCAAAGGAAAGCCAGTGGTGTCCAGAAAACCTCTGTTAGCTGGGAGGGCATGTGGCTGGCATCTGCTAATGCCGGGTTTTGTTCCAGCTCCTCTCTCAGCTCCTGTGCATTCTTCAAAATGTTGCTCTTGGGGTGTTTTGTCCTCTCTTAGCTTCTCCAGAGCAAACTCTGGGCTAGCATCTCCAAAGCATCAAGCAGAAGTCTGCCTTCAATGACCATCTCCAAAATCTCTCCCTCAGGTGCTCTCCAATGTCACTCTCAACTGCTCTGAGCTGCTTCTGTCTGTGAACTCTTTTATAGGACTCCAGTGATTTAATTAAGACCCACCCTGAATGGGTGGGGTAACACCTCCATGGAAATTACTGATCAAAGGTCTCACCCACAGTTGATTGCATCACATCTCCATTGAAACAATCAATAGGGACCACCCTAATCAACACTAATACATCTGGCCCCACAAGATTGCATTAAAGAACATGGCATTTTGGGGGGCATAATACATCTAAACCAGCACATACCCATTATTGAAAGTGGGGTATTGAAGTCTCCAACTATTAGTATCTATTTCTCTCTTCATTTCTCTGTTCTTGCTTCATGTATTTTGGTGCTCTGTTATTAGGTATATATATTTCTACAATTGTTGTATCTTCCTGATATAACATTTTTCATTTAAAATGTCCTTTATCTCTCTAGTAACATTTTTTGCTTTAAAGTCTATTTTGTCTGATATTAATATAGTCACTCCAACTTTCTTATGATTGCTGTTTGCATGATATATCTTTTCTGTATTTTTACTTCCAAACCATTTGTATCTTTGAATCTAAAGTGTGTCTCCTATAGACAGCATATTCTTGCATCTTTTTTTTTCCAGTCTAACAGTCTCTGCCTTTTGATTGGATTATTTATCCATTCATGTTTAATGTTACTAACCACTGTATTATTTTGAAAGAAATAACTTTTGCATTCCGGCATTCTAAGGCCTCTTTGAAAGTTACGGCCCCTCTCTGCTTCTTTTGAGAACACACTCTTCCTGGCTTTCCTGATGCAGACATTGCATAAACATATTACTCTCCTCTTTCATCATGTTAAGTGTCTTGGAGACGGAATCTTTTCTAGTTACTAATCGTCTCTTAACTTTGTGGTTCACCTTGTGATACTCCTTTCTAGAACTAAGGGAGAAATCAGAGTCTTTGATTTTGCACGGCTTAGAGACAAGCAGTGGCTTAAAAGTGGAATGCTTTTCCAAAGTTTAAGTTTTATTCCATTGGGCAGATCTTCATGAGGAATTATTTCTGAATTCTCATTGAAGACAACAAAAAAGGATGCACTCTGGATTTGGAGTGAGTGCTATATATGAAACTGGTTCCCCTCTGATCTGGTGTTAATGGGGAGACAGAAGGGTGAGGTGGAAATAGTCCCACCTTGGCAAATGATGGAAGTCCAGCCTCATCCAGGGTCTGCAGTGATGCCCTTTTAACCATGGAAAGTAAATGGGATGGAAATGGGCAGCCCATGCGTCAAGGTGAGAAGGAAAGGCAGAGTCATCCCAGCCATTGGCAAGGCTTGGCCTGAGGGCACAGATCTGGAAAGAAGTGGAGAGGGAATGACAGAATGAGGACAAAACCAAACTAACTTAAGCATGATTGAGCCAGCTCCTGCCACACACCTACAAAACATTTCACAGAAGGGCTGCTGACCTCTTTCTAGGTGCTGGCTCTGAATCCAAGGGGCCCAAGCATCTCTCAAGTCCACTGTCAGGGTTGTGCAGAGTGGGCTGGCACTCCGCTCAGCCACACAAAGCCAGCACATTGCCAGCCTGGAACATTCTCTGAAGCAGAGGAGAAAAACACGCATCTCTATAAGGGGCTTTGCTCCTCAGAGCTGGGGTATCTTTAAACTTTCCAGCTGGAGAGTTGCAAGAGGCTTGTTTGCTTTTTAGTAGCTTTGGCCGGAAGTCAAAGGTACCATCAACCAGTTGATCTTGTGGGTAGAGCAGTCCTTAGAGGATATCTCTGCTCATGTGAGAAGCTTCCATTCTCTTTGTCCCTTTCCTGCCTCTGCCCTCCCCACATCTTTCCTTTCTCTCTTGCTTGGCCTCTTCCTGGCCAGCCTTCTGTATTTGTTGCCTGTGAGCTGCTGCTCCTGTCAGGGAAGTGTCGCTCCCTCCCCTCCTTTTCATCTTTTCTGATACCCAGCTGCTCTCTAAGAACCAGGAATAGATCTGCGTACCCACTGTTTTGCTTTGTTTTTGCCCCCAGGAACTTCTGCATTATGTAATTGGTACCCTGCTCCTCCTCATCGCCTCCATCGTGGCAGCCTCCAGGAGTTACAGCCAGAGCGGACTGGTAGCCGGAGCGGTGAGGATGTGCTCCCAGGAGAGCCTTTAGGAATGAATTCATGTTTCAAGTGCTCGTTTTCTTCCTGACAGGAGCAGAAGAGGGGGTGGTTTCTGGTACCTTTATTTCACAGAATCAATATCCACCCTGATCCAGCCAGCTGTGGTCTCCAAAGAACCTAAAACCTGGGCCCATGGCAGAAGGAAGGTCTTGGAAGGTGGATCATCTGGGCTGCCAGCAAATTCAAATGGCCACAGTGGCCTAGGCCACTCTCTTACAGCCACTATTTAAATCAGGCAGCAAATAGGTCCTTAGATGATTTAATTCACATGCCCACTCTGCTTGTTTGCTTGTGGCTGCCTTAGCACAGCGTAGAGAAAGATTGAGGCCTCTTTTAGGCCCAGGGGTGGGAGTCGGGGGGTGGGGGTGCTGTGATCAACTAGTGATGTCTGTTATGAGTCCTAGCTTTTCACTTCTGATTTTTAACTGTACACAAGCCAGGAAATAAATACATCACTCCCGTACCTTTAGAAGTGAAAAATTGATCCACCTGATAGCCATGAATGGAAGTAGCATGGAAATGTACAAAAATACAGTGCTGTGGGAGATACCCACATACACATAAATATATACACAAATATCTGTGTGTACATATACATGTACATTTTGCGGGAGATTCATAAGATGTCTGCCATCTGATTTAAGTGTGTCACATAACTGTGGGGATGCACGAGTCCAAATTCTGTAGAGCAGGCCATAAGCTGGCAACTCCAATGAAGGTCTTCAGTGAATCCCCAGGAGAGGCTGGCTGGCAGAAGTAGAGATGACAATCTCACTTCTGACTGCTGAAGTTATCAGTTCTCTTTTAAAGGCTTCAACTAACTGGATTAAACGTCTCTCATTGCTGAACACACTCCCCTTAGTTGATTGTATATATAATCAGCCATAAATGCAGTCAACTTACTGATGATTTAAGTCCACGAAATGTCCCCACAGTAGCACTTAGGCCAGTGCTTGCTTGACCGACAACTGGGTACCATCATCTTGCCAAATTGACATATTAACCTAACCATCACAGTCCATCCCTTGTCAGCTTGGCAGCCATACACATCACCTTAAACCATACTTAATCTCTAAATAAAAAACAGTAACAGCCATATTTTTCTTCTAACAATTCTCACCTTCCTGTATACAACCAGAAACGTACTAAGTCTCTCCAGAATAAGGTGCAAGTCCTTGGGTAATATTCACTCTTAAACTTGATCTCCTATAACTTAAATACTACAACATGAACAATGCAACTTATATCATATGATAAGGGATAACATAGAAAAGAAAACAAAGATATTTGCTTTATGTACAAATAAAAACTTACACATAACAAGAAAGAAATAGTCATATCATTGTCCTTGTTTCTGTAACTGGTCACATGGTTGTAGTTCATAATTATCACTACCTTCTTCCTCTAACAATTCCATGTTCCCTCTACCCTCAGCAAGCACTTAAGCTGGCCATGGTTCTTTGCTTAGTGGAGTGACCCATACCTTCATTCCTGAAGTTTCTGGGCCATTGGTAGTCCTGCCTGGATTGGGTTGTTGCAGTTTTCCATTGACTTTACTCACAGGGCCTGGTAGTACTAAGAGATGCCCCAGGGGATCTCCTGTATTCCAGGAAAACTCTTCTTTACCTCCATTGTGCAGTTGCAGTCCTATTTCCCCTTGATAGTCAGGATCAATCACCCCAGCCAGTGCAGTAATCCCCTTCTTTGCCTGTTGACTCAGAGACATGAGAAGCCTAAAGTTGGCCAGGTGGCAGTCTTAACTTCTAGTTCAATGGCTTTATTGTGTCTCCTGCTAGAAGTGGAACTAAGACCTGTAGACCAGCAGAACTTAAGGTTCCAGGAACAAGAAGCAAAAATTTTTCTAGTGGATCACTAGGGGTAATAGTAAGTGGTGCCATTCCTACCTCCCCCTCTTGATTCCTGGACCCATGAATCCTGGCTATGGGAGAAACAGCACCATAAAGTGGACACTGATTCAGAGCATACGCAGCCTCCTGGAGAACACTGCCCCAGCCCTGCAAGGTATTGCCACCTAGTTGGCACTTAATTGAGCTTTCAAAAGGCTATTCCACCATTCTATCAACCCAGCTGCTTCAGAATGATGGGGAACATGGTAAGACCAGAGAATGCCATAAGCATGTGCCCATTCCTACACTTCATTTGCTGTGAAGTGTATTCCTTGATCAGAAGCAATGCTGTGTGGAATACCATGATGGTGGATAAGACATTCTGTAAGCCCACGGATGGTCGGTAGTTTTGACAGAAGCACTGGGTGCAGAGAAGGCAAACCCATATCCAGAGCATGTGTCTATTCCATTGAGAACAAATCACTGCCCCTTCCATGATGGAAGTGGTCCAATGTAATCAACCTGCCACCAGCTAGCAGGCTGATCACCTCAGGGAATGGTGCCATATCGGGGACTGAGTGTGGGTCTCTGCTGCTGGCAGATTGGACACTCAGCAGTGACTGTAGCCAGGTCGTCCTTGTTGAGTGGAAGTCCATGTTGCTGAGCCCATGTATAACCTCCGTCCCTACCATCAAGACCACTTTGTTCATGATCCCTTTGGGCTGTGAGAGGAGTGGCTGGGGAAAGAGGCTGACTGGTTTCCACAGAACGGATCAGCTTATCCACTTGATTATTAAAACCTTCCTCTGCTAAAGTCACCGTCTGGTGAGTATTCACATGGGACACAAATATCTTTATCTTTTTTACCCATTTAGAAAGGTCTGTTCACATACCTGTTCCTCAGACCTCTTTGTCACCAATTTTCCACTCATGTTCCTTCCAAGTCCCTGACCATCCACCCAAACCATTGGCAATGGCCCATGAATTAGTATACAAATGCACTTCCAGCCAGTTCTCCTTCCAAGCAAAATGAACAACCAGGTACACTGCTCAAAGTTCTACCCACTGGGAGGATTTCCCCTCACCACTGTCCTTCGGGGACATTCCAGAAAGGGGCTGCAGTGTTGCACCTGTCCACTTACAGGTGGTAACTGCATATTGTGCAGAACCATCTGTAACCAGGCTGAAGTTTTCTCTTCCTCAGTCAACTGATTGTAAGGCTAAGCTCTGGGCTGGGAAGGAGAATGCAGTGTTGCAGGACTGCATACCATGGGCATTTGGGCCACTTCCACATGTAACTTGTGCATTCAGGACCTGCTCAAGCCCTATCTCATATATACCATTGCCATTTTATGATAGAGTGCTGCTGTGCACACCCAACTTTATGACTTGGTTGGTCAGACAACACCTAGACAACATCTGATAGGCAACTCGGGTCTCATGGTGACTTGGTGGGCTATGGTTAAGCGTTCGATCTCTTCTAGGGCCCAGTAGCAGGCCAAAAGCTGTCTCTCAAAAGGAGAGTAGTTATCTGCAGAGGATGGCAAGGCGTTTCTCAAAAATCCTAAGGGCCTGCATTGTGATTCCCCTTTAGGGGCCTGCCAAAGGCTCCATACAGCATCTCTGTTTGTCCTGACACTTCCAGCACCATTGGATCATATGATCCAAGTGGCAGAGCAGTTTGAACAGCAGACTGGACCTGTCACAGAGCCTCATCTTGTTCCAGTCCCCACTCAAAACTAGCAGCTTTTTTGGCACTCAGTAAACGGGCCAGAGTAGCACACCCAAATGAGGAATATGTTGTCTCTAAAATCCAAAGAGGCCAACTAGGCATTGTGCCTCTCTTTTTTTGGTCATAGGAAGGGTCAGATGCAACAGCTTATCTTTCACCTTAGAAGGGATATCTTAACATGCCCCACACCACTGGACACCCAGAAATTTCACTGAGGTGGAAGGCCCCTGTATTTTTGTTGGATTTTTCTCCCATTCTATGACACACAGTTTCCTTACTGATAAGTCTAGAGTAGTTGCTACTTCTTGCTTACTAGGTCCAATCAACATGACATCATTAATATAATTGGCCCGTGTGATATCTTGCTGGAGGGAGAAACGATCAAGATCCCTGTAGACAATATTATGACATAGGGCTGGAGAGTTGATACACCCCTGAGGTAGCACAGTGAAGGTATCCTGCTGGCCTTGCTAGCTGACAGCAAACTGTTTCTGGTAGTCCTTACTAACAGCTTTGAGAAAAAAGTATTCGCCAGGTCAGTAGCTGTATACCAGGTACCAGGGGATGTGTTGATTTGCTCAAGCAATGATACCACATCTGGAACAGGAGCTGCAATTGGAATCACCACCTGGTTAAGTGTACAATAATACACTATCATCCTCCAGGACCCATCTGTTTTCTGCACAGGCCAAATAGCAAAGTTGAATGGAGACATGGCAGAAAACACCACCTTTGCATCCTTCAAGTCCTTAAGAGTGGCATTAATCTCTGAAATGCCTCCAGGAATCCAGTATTGCTTCTAATTTACTATTTTGCTAGGCAGGGGCACTTCTAGTGGCTTCCACTTGGCCTTTCCTACCATAATAGCTTCACCCACAAGTCAGGGAACCAATGTGGGGATTCTGCCAGTTGCTGAGTATGTTCTGATTATGCATTCCAGAACTGGGGAAATAACCACAGAATTGGTCCTGGGATCCACTGTGAGATGGACCTGAGCTAACACTCCATCAAGCCCCTACTCTGACTGGTGGACCAGAGTGATATTTTTGGGTCTCCTGGAATAGTAACACTTCTGAGTCAGTGTCTTATAACCCCCAAAATGTCTGATCATTTCCTTTTCCCCAGTGCACAGTTATCCAAGTAAAAGGCTGTTGGTCTCCTTGGGGAAGGCTGGGAGGAAGATTAACAGTGTAAATTTTTGGCAATGTAACAGGGTCCTTTCCCAAGGGGACCCAGCCTTCCCCTCATTCAGGGGGCTCTAGGTATATAAACTGTGTCAAGTCTGGGGAACAAAGGAGTTGTGATTCTGTTTTTGTCATTCAAGTTAAACTTTTGTTCACTTTACCTAGAACTCCTTTTCTTATACAGATCAAGTAGGAACTGTCCATCTGTTTTACTTCTAGGTACCTCATGATTTACTAACCAATGCCATAGGTCTCCATGACTCAGATTATTTTGACTGCTGCTTTGAGCCCAAAGTTTTCCATTATGGTAACCATGCCCACCTTGCCTTTGGTGATTAACTGCTGCCACGTGGCTTCTTCCAACTCAGAATCTGATTATTCCCATTGTGTTTAAGGATTCCAGCTCAGTGACAGCAGTTCCCACAGTGATTTCTGATCTACAGCAAATGGTGACTACAGAGCCCTTCAGGGATGACGGAGCTAGTCTCACAAATTTATTCTTCACAGTCCTGGTGAAAGGTGTGTCCTCTGGACACTCCTGGGCTGGGTGAGCAGGTCTTCCATGATAAATCGACTCTAACATTCCAGTCTCTCTAAGCCTTTTAATCCCCTCCTCTACATTATACCAGGCAGTTCTGGCATTTTGACCTCAGGTAATGTTGGCCACCTTTTGATTCATGTTTCAGCCAATCACCCAAACAAACTAAACGCCCTTTCTAACCCCTCAAGCTACAACATTGAATGCAGAGTCTCTTCCTAGTGGGCCCATATCAAATTCAGCCTGATCCAACTTTATATTCCTTCCACCATTATCCCACACCCTGAGTATCCATTCCCACACATATTCCCCTGATTTCTGTCTATAAAAATTGGAAAACTCTTGCAGTTCTTTTGGCATACAGTGTACCACCTCATGGGTCACGCTTTATACCTCACCTTTTGGGGCCTGTTGGGACTTTAGTGTAGATATAGGTCTTGAAGCAAAAACTGGAGGTGAGGGTGGGTCATGAAAAGAATTAGAAGTGTCTTTCAAGCCCATTACCTAGGACATTCCATTGCATTTTCATCTGGTGAAACAGGATTAATCTTCCCAGATAGAGGAGTGAGGGTTATTTCCTCAGGGGAAGGGGTTACAGATTTAGCAGGCACTGGAGGATTAATTTTGTCAGGTGGAGGTTGAATGGCAGATTCCTTGGGGCAGACTGGAGGTTGAAAAGCTTTTTCCTCAAGGCAGGCTGGAGGTGAGGTGGCTGTTTCCTCAGGGCAGACCATTACAGGTTTATCTAGCAAAGACTCAGCAGAATCTAGTGTTTCAGTGTCCCCACTGCCATTCAACCCATATGTCCCCACTGCAGTTTTCAGGATCGCATTCCCTTCCAATTATTGTCCTCACTTTAACAGCAGATGCCCTGCAAGGTTGAGAATTTAATTTACATTATAAATCTGCTACTCACACAATGAGACGCTGGTTCTGGTTTTCTGAGATCTCAAGTCTGTGGCCACAGGAAATGAGATTTTCTTTCAGGGCACACATAGAAACTTTTACATCTTTATATAGTGCCTAAGTTGCAGATTTGAAACCTTTCTTTTAAAACTGTATCCAGCATATCTAGGAACAACCAGCCAATATCATTATACCTTTTGACTGCACAAAACTCTCTCAAGGTGTTAAAGCACTGTCACCCAGAGCCTTGCCTCTTGTAAGTGTATGGGTAGCAGAATCAAATGGTGATATTTTGTCTATCTCTATTGCCAACTCATGCCATGGACTGTCAATGCCATCTTGATTACTGGAAATAGTCATTAGTGCCACTGAATCTAATCAGAGTATAAAACCAACTGCAAAAACCCATTTTTAAGACTCGGTTTCTCAAGAACCACTCCCAGTACCAAAGCTGTGTTATTCGGTATTCTCTAGGGAAACAGAACCAATAGGAGACAACTGTAAATATGAGATTTTAAAAAGTGTTTCACGCAACTATGGGGATGCAGAGTCCAAATTCTGTGGGGCAGGCTACAAGCTGGCAACTCCGATGAAAGTCTTCGATGAATCCCTAGGAGAGGCTGGCTGACTGAAGTAGAAATGAGAATTCTCTTCTGACTGCTGAAGTCATCACTTTCTTTTTAAAGACTTCAACTGATATAATCAGCTATAAATGCAATCAACTTACTGATGATTTAAGTCCACAAAATGTCCTCACAGGAGCATTTAGGCCAGTGCTTGCTTGACCAGACAGCTGGGCACCATTACCTGGCAAAGTTGACACATGAACCTAACCATCTCAGTGGCTTATGGGCCAGTGCTGATTTGCTTAACCAATGTTCAGGCAATATTTTTTAAATGAGTTTTGATAAAAGCTCTGTCTGTGACCGTCACTGCCTTTCACTTACACATGTTATCAGAATTCTCCAGACTTTAGGCTGGGAGTGGGTTGGTTCCTGGAATTCTACTGGGAGAGGGAGTGTGTCCTCCAAAGGTCTGCACAAGGCAGAGCTTCATTACAGGGGCTTCCCAGCCTCTGCACCTCCCTAAACACCCCCACTGTCCCACCCCCATGCCGTCTCTGAGGTCAGTGGTGGTGGTTGCCACCTGCAGGTTGCCACCTGCTCAGCCCACAGGGCAAGCTGGCGGAAGGGGCACAGAGGAAATTCATGCCCACTCTGCCTCAGGGACCACTCGGGGAGAGTCCCACTGGGTTTTATGATTCAGGTTGTACATAATCATATTAACCCTGGAATCCACCCAATAGTTAGCATTTCTCATATACGGTCCTGGGGCCTCAGACCAAGCCTGGGCCATGGGGGAGCCAGAAGAAATAAAAGTATGGTCCCTCCTTATGAGAAAGTAGTACTCTGGCTTAGGAGATGAGTGAGGCCAAGGCACATGAGACAAGTAGCAAACAAGGCGATGTCATCTAGAATAGCATTATGTAACTATAATAAACTGTTCAATTATGCAATGCAGACACAGTTGGAGACTGGGATGATATATAATACACTAATTGTGTAGAACAGACAATGAGAGGCCAGGGCAGGATCTAATTGGCTAATTATGTGGTGCAGACAATTGATACAAGAGGAGCCAAGGAAGGGGAACTCAGGGAAAGAGAGATGGGTGTGGGCTGGGGCAGCAGCTGTTTATGCAAACCAGCAGCCAGGCTTGAAGAAAAAAACAAAGCCTTACTGAAAACCCTGCCCTTCATCTGACCACTCCTGGGCCATCCCTATGTAACTTCAGCTGGCGAGTTCAGTCAGGCACTAAGGGGGATGTAGCAAACCTGAGGCCTTTTTTTTGGATGTGAGTCTGAAAACATCTGGATGACAGGTCTAGTAGAGCATGGACTCTGGAGCCAGGCTCCCTGTGCTCAAACCTGGTCTCTGCCCCTTGCTCTCTCTGTGGCCTTAGGTGAAATAATTGGCCTTCTGTGATTCTGTTTCTTTAGCTTGTGAAATGGGGAAAGACAGCCTCGCTGAGTTGTTGTGAGGGTTAAAGATAAAGATCTTGGAACGCCAGCTGTTTCCTAGTAAGTGTTCAATAAATTGTAGCTGCCACGGCTGCCAGTGCTGTTCACAAATAAGGAAAATGGCTCCAGTCTTCAAAGTTCCAGAGAAAAAAAGACCGCAATGGTTTGTGAATGCTTCTTCCAGGACTATTCAGTGAACCCCCACCCAAGGCCCTCCTGCTCCCTGGGTGCCCTGTTCCCATCTATAAAGAGGAGGTTGGACTGGGCTAGGTCAGCTTTCGTCACATTTGAGTACTAGATGGATCCAGAAAAAGGAAAAGAGCACTGCCGTAACTTATTCTCATATAATTCTATTAAAATCTGTGTAAACATAAAACTAGGCATGAAGACCTCGGCATCTCTGACTCCCCGGAAAGGCAAATAATGCTTAAAACCTATTTTATTAGTCAGCTATAAGCCAAACTTCAACAGAAAGGACTTTAAAAGAAAAACAAGGCAAGTATATAAATTATGTTCTGTTAATTAACATAACCCTAGTAAATACGTAAAACAGGACAAAATTTCTGCTATAGTTTATCAGATATTCAGCCAAACTAGAGTGAAGCTCAAGCCCTGTCCCCACAGCCCTTAGCACAAAAAGCAAAACTAATTGCTGTCACCTGAGCTCTAGAACTAGGACCAAAGAAAGGCCATGTCTTCCTAGCCCTGTGTGCTCATGCAGCAGTGGAGTGAGGCTGTCCCCCAAGTAAACACTACCAGGAGATAATCTTTTAAATGCCAATGAAATAGCTGTACTTCATTGCCCTACCATCAAAAAAAATAATACTAACATGTCTTGAGGAAATAACTGGGCTTGACATGGCAACCAAAGCCGCAGCACAATCAATCAGACCCTTACTAAGCCTCATTCCTGTGCCCCTTAACTTGCCACATGTACCCTCTTATTCCCCAGTTGAGCAGAAACAAGCTTCCCAGCTAGGATTCACTCTTGGACCTAAAGGTTAGTTGTTCCTTTCCTCATCCCCAGTCTCTCTTGGTTAATGCCTCTCCCAGACCCGCTCATTTCTATCCTCCTCTTGCTGTTGATCAGCCCTTGGATTTTTAAGCTTCTCACCAAGTTTATTTCTTACAGACTAGAAGCCTTTCACACCAAACCAGTAAAGATGCGAGGATTTTCAGCCATTCCAACCATTCTGTTCTTCCGGACTCCTGCCCTCTCAATTTTAAATGAGATAGCCAGAAAGTGATTGGTCCCGTCAGGCAGGGCCTGCACCTTCTGACAAGCAAAACGCAGCTACAAAAGACAGACCCTTGTCCCTCAGCAACCCTTAAGATTAAGGGGTGAGAACTCTCTGAAGAGGAGGTTGAGACAGGCTACAACAGGGAGACGGGAGAGAAGATGAAGGAGCCCTTGAGCAAGGACGGTCAGTCAAGGTCAGGAAGGCCTGCGCACCAACCGACCCACCCAAATGGAGAGAAGGGAGGGAGGGAGGGTGGGGAAAGAGCCTGGAACAAGAAAGGGGGAGGAGGAGTAAGTAAAGCTAATCTGCAAAAGCAAATGGCCCCACATTGCCAGGGCCTCTGTCTCCATTCTCACCTTTGTCTTTGCAAGAGTGCCAGTATATTCTCTCACATGTTTATCTAATAAATTTTCAACCTGCTTACACACACACACACACACACATAAATACCTCTGCTTCTAACTTACTACATGGCTATAAAGTCAGAACATGTTGACAAATGAAATATAACACTACAACAACAATAAAATCAATTTTAACATTAAAATTTTTTAAATCCAAATTAAAATTTACAGGTCACATTTTTCTTCATTAGCTCAGGATAATTAAAATACAATGGCTTGGCCCCAACTCATTTATAAATATAAACCCAAACATGAGCTCTGAAGTTATCTAGCAGTTCCTGGTTATAAAGTAGTCTCGTAGACCTGGGGTTGGCAAACATTTTCTACGAAAGTCCAGAGAGTAAATATTTTGGGCTTTGTAGGCCATTGGGTCTCTGTTGACCAATATAATGTGAAAGCAGCCATGGACAATACATAAGCAAATGTGCATAGCTGTGTTTCAATAAAAACTTATTTACAAAAACAGGTGGCAATTTGGCCCACCGGACTGTAGTTTGCCAACCTCTGGTATAAAAGATTCAGAATAAGCTTATATTATTGTTTGTAGATTACTGTTGAACCAAAAACACTAAATTTTAAAATACTTGCAGAGAATTTACAGGGCCTAGACAATATCTACAGACCCAAGACATTGAGCAGGTATATACTGGTGTACCTGGAATTGTTACAATATTGGAATTCTTCCATATTCTTCCACACACTGGCCCCCATCCCAGCCACACCAAGCTCTCTGGATCCAGCCACTCAAGGACTAACACCTGGCCCAGCCAGGGGACTTCGAGGACTCCACATACTGGTTGCTCTGTTCTCATTGGTACAGCCTGGACTATTTAGGTTGCTAAATATTTTGTAATCATAGACTCCTGTTTGAGAAAGACTGGAGCGGCTTGTTGTAAGAGCTGCTTTCACCTATAGGACTGGTTTCAAACCAAGCCCAAATGGGAAGTAAATTGAAATGCTAGATAAAACAAGCACCTACAGAGAATCTCAGACCTGGGTTCAAACTCTGCCCTACCACTTTCTAGCTATGTGACCACCTTAACCTCAGCTCTTTGTGCATCTCACACAGTGAGGATGGTGGACCCACCATATAGGGCTGTCAGGAACAGAAGGAATATATTAAAAGGCCCTTGCTAGAAAGAATAATAAAAGAAGTAATCACTGAAAATTTCCTAACTCTTATAAAAGACAGAAAATTAGAGATTCAAGAAGTACACCACACCCCAAACAGAATAGACCCCAATAGATGTACTCCAAGACACTTATTGATCAGATTGTCCAATGTCAAAGACAGAGAATTCTGAAAGCAGCAAGAGAAAAGCAATCCATCACATACAAGAGAAGCTCGATAAGACTACATACAGATTTCTCTGCAGAAACCATAGAGGCAAGAAGTCAGTGGTATTATATATTCAACATACTGAAAGAGAACTGCCAACCAAGAATTCTGTATCCAGCAAAACTGTCTTTCAAAAATGAGGGAGAGATTAAAATATTTTTAGACAAACAGACACAGAGAGTTCATGAATACGAGATTGGCGCTACAGGCTGATAGGAAAAGACGAGAAAGAGGTTTGGAGAAGATTGTAGAAATGAAGATTATCAGGAAGGGTAAAAAGAGAGAGAGGAAAAAATAAGACATGACATATAAAATCCAAAAGACAAAATGATAGAAGAAAGTACTGCCCTTCCAGTAATAACACTAAATATTAATGGATTAAATTCCCCAATAAAAAGACACAGACGGGCAGAATGGATTTAAAAACAGGACCCATCTATATGCTGTCTACAAGAAACTCACCTTAGACACAAGGACAAAAATAGGCTGAAAGTGAAAAGTTGGAAAAAGATATGTCATGCAAACGGCAACCAGAAAAAAGCGGGAGTAGCTATATTAATATCAGACAAAGTAGACTTCAAAAGTAAAACAGTTAAGAGAGACAAAGAAGGACACTATATATTAATAAAAGGGTCAATTCATCAAGAAAACATAACAATCATAAATATTTGTGCACCAAGCCAGAGTGCCCCAAAGTTCATGAGGCAGACACTGAGAACACTGAAAGGAGAAGTAGATAACCACAATAATGGAGACTTCAATACACCACTCACATCAGTGGATAGAACATCTAGACAGAGGATCAACTAGGAAACAGAGACGTTGAATTGTATGATAAATGAACTAGACTTGACAGACATTTATAGAACACTACACCCCACAACAGCAGGATACACACTCTTCTTGAGTGCTCATGGTACATTTTCTAGGATAGACCACATGCTGGGTCACAAAGCAAGCCTCAACAAATTTAAAAATATTGATATTATAAAAAGCACTATCTCAGATCATAATGGAATGAAGTTGGAAATAAATAACAGGCAGAAGATTGTAAAATTCACAAATATATGGAGACTAAACAACACACTCTTAGAAAACCAATGGGTAAAGGAAGAAATTACAAGAGAAATTAGTAAATACCTTGAGGCAAATGACAATGAAAACACAACATATCAAAACTTATGGGCTGCAGCAAAGGCAGTGCTGAGAGGAAATGTATTGCCTTAAATGCTTACATTAAAAGAGAGAGCAAAAATTGAGGAATTAACTGTCCACCTGGAGAAAAACTGGAGAAAGAACAGCAAATAAACCCCAAAGCAAACAGAAGGAATGAAATAACACAGATTAGAGCAGAAATAAATGAAACTGAGAACAGGAAAACAATAGAGAGAATCAACAAAACCAGAAGCTTGTTCTTTGAGAAAATCAACAAAATTGATGGACCTCTAGCTAGGCTACCAAAAAAAAAAAAAAAAAAAAAAAAAAAAAAGCAGATGCAAATAAATGCAATCAGAAATGGGAAAGGAAACATAACTACTGACCCTGCAGAAATAAAGGAGATAATGAGAAGATACTATAAGCAACTATATGCTAATAAACTAGACAACTTACATGAAATGGACAACTTCCTAGAAAAGCATAAACAACCAACATTGACCTGAGAAGAAATAGAGACCTCAACAAACCAATCACAAGCAAAGAGATTGAGTCAGTCATCAAAAAGCTCCCAAAAAAGAAAAGCCCAGGACCAGATGGCTTCACATGTGAATTCTACCAAGCATTCAAGAAAGAATTAATGCCAATCCTGCTCAAACTCTTCAAAAAAAATTGAAGAGGAGGGAAGGCTACCCAACTCATTCTATGAAGCCAACATCACCCTAATACCAAAATCAGGAAAGATGCTACAAAAACAAAATTATAGACCAAACTCTTTAATGACTATAGAAGCAAAAATCCTCAACAAAATAATCGCAAATGGAATCCAGCAGCACATTAAAAGAATTATACCCCACAACCAAGTGGGATTTATTCCAGGTATGCAAGGCTGGTTCAACATAAGAAAATCAATTAATGTAATATACCACATCAATAAATCAAAACAGAAGAACCACATAATAATCTCGATCAACGCAGAAAAGGTATTTTACAAAATTCAACATCCTTTCTTGATGAAAACACTTCAAAGGATAGGAATAGAAGGGAATTCTCTCAATATGATAAACGCAATATATGAGAAACGCACAGCTAACATCGTACTCAATGGGAAGAGACGGAAAGCTTTCCCTCTAAGATCTGGAACAAGACAAGGATGCCCACTGTCACCATTGTTACTTAACATTGTGCTGGAAGTTCTAGCCATAGCAATCAGGCAAGAAAAAGAAAAGGCATCCAAATTGGAGAAGAAAAAGTGAAACTTTAACTGTTTGCAGATGACACGATTCTATATATGAAAAATCTACAGCAAAGCTATTAGAGCTAATCAATGAATAGAGCAAAATGCCAGGCTGCAAGATCAACACACAAAAATCTGTAGTGTTCTTATACACAAGTAATGTGCAACACGAGGAAGAAATTTTTTAAAAATTCCATTTACAGTAGCAACCAAAAGAATCAAGTATTTAGGAATAAACTTAACCAAGGCCACAAAAGACCTATACAAAGAAAATTACAAGAAACTGCTAAAAGAAGTCAAACAGGACCTAAAAAAATGGGAGAACATACCGTGTTCATGGATTGGAAGACTAAATGTAATTAAGATGTCAGCTCTACCCAAACTGATTTATAGATTCAATGCAATACCTATTAAAATCCCAACAACTTAATTTGCAGAAATAGAAAAACCAATAACCAAATTTATTTGGAAGGGCAAGGTGCCCTGAATAGCCAAAAATATCTAGAGAAAGAGGAATGAAGTGGGAAATCTCACACTACCTGACTTTGAAGCATATTACAAAGCTACAGTGCTCAAGACAGCATGGTACTGGCATAAGGACAGAGATACCAACCAATGGAATCAAATTGAGTGTTCAGAAATAGACTCTCGCATTTACAGACAATTGATCTTTGATAACTCAGTCAAGCCAAATCAACTGGGACAGAGCAGCCTCTTCAATAAATGGTCTTTGGAGAACTGGATATCCATATGCAAAAGAATGAAAGAGGACTCCTGCCTCACACCTTATACAAAAATTAACTCTAATTGGATCAAAGACCTAAACATAAGCATTAAGACTGTAAGACCCTCAGAAAAAAACATAGGACACTATCTTAAAGATCTTATGATAGGAGGTGGTTTCCTAGACCTTACACCCAAAGCACAAGCAACGAAAGAACAAATAGACAGATGGGATCGCCTCAAAATCAAACACTTTTTTACATCAAAGGACTTTGTTAGAAAAGTAAAAAGGTAGTCTACACAGTGGGAGACAATGGTTGGAAACCACATATCAGATAAGGGTTTAATATCCTGAATATATAAAGCAATCCTACAACTTATCAACAGAAAGACAAACAACCCAATTTAAAAATGGGCAAAAGACATGGACAGACACTTTTCCAAAGAAGAAATACAAATGTCTCAAAAACATATGAAAAAATGCTCAACTTCACTGGCTATTAGGGTAATGCAAATCAAAACCACAACGAGATATCATCTCACCCTCCCAGAATAGCCATTATCCAAAAAACAGAAAATTACAAGTGCTGGAAAGGTTGTGGAGAAAGAGGCACTTATTCATTGCTGGTGGGAATGTAGAATGGTGCAACCACTCTGGAAGACAGTGTGGAGGTTCCTCAGGAAGCTAAGTATAGATTTGCCATATGACCCAGCTATTCCATTGCTAAGTATATACTCAAAGGAACTGAAAGCTAAGACACAAACGGACATTTGTAAACCGATGTTTATTGCAGCATTATTCACAATTGCCAAGAGATGGAAGCAGCCCAAATGTCCATCAACAGATGAGTATATAAGCAAACTGTAGTGTATACACATGATGGAATATTATGCAGCTGTAAGACAGAAGACATGGAACATATAATAACGTGGATGAACCTTGAGGACATTATGTTGAGTGAAGTTAGCCAGAAACAAAATGACAAATACTGTATGGCTTCTCTAATATGAACTAACATTAGTGAGCAAACTTGGAAAGTGAAAAGCTGATAACGCAGGCTACCAGGAGATAGAGAGTAGAGATCAGGCATTTGATGCTGAAGGACTACAGAATGTTCAGCAGGATTGATTGTATAGATCCAGAAATAGATAGCATAATACTGTGTGATGGTAGCACAATATTGTAAGTACATGAATAAAGATATCGGTGAGTAAGGCTGAAAGAGGTGGGATAGGGGAATGTATGACACCAGAGGTAATGATAGATGATGAAGACTGGGACTGTATAACTTGGGGAAAACTGGAGTGGCCAATGACTTGCTAAATGTACAAATATAAAAATGTTCTCACATGTGGGAGAACAAATGAATGTCAGCCATCCAGAGTGTTGAAAAAGGGATGGTATTTGGGGAAAAAACATAATCAAAGCAAATTGGAGTCTATGGTCAACAGTAACATTGTAATATGCTTCCATTGAATGTAACAAAGGCAATATACCAAAGCTAAATGTGTATGAGAGGGGGATAAAAGGGAGGGATATGGGATTCTTGGTAGTGGTGTTGTTTTCTGTCCTTACTATTATATTGTATTGTATGACATTTTTATTTTTCTTTTTATTATCTTTTCTATTATTCACTAAAAAAAAAAAAACCTTTTTCATAATAATCAATATGTTCAAGTGCTGACTGTGGTGATAAATGTACAATTATGTGATGATGCCGTGAACGACTGTACACTGTTGATGGTTGTATGTTATATGAATATATCTCTATAAGATTGTAGGAAAAAATATAAATAGAGGTAAAAGTGCTGGAGAAAACATGGAGAGAGGGAAATACCTATTTACTGTTGATGAGGTGGCACAATGGTATAGCCTTTCTGGAGGTCACTATGGTGGCTCCACAAGAAGCTAAGTATGTGGGGCCATAAGGTCCTACGACCTCATTATGGGGTATGTATTTGGAAGATCCCAGAGCAGAGACATGAATGGTGTGATGGTTAGGTTCCTGTGTCAACTTGGCCAGGTGACCCAGCTGTCTGGTCAAGCAAACACTGGCCTAACAATTGCTGTGAGGACGTTTGAGGCTGGTTAATAAACCAACAGGCTGGTTGATTAAATCATCAGTCAGTTGACTGCAGCAGTGACTGATAACTCACCAAAGGGCGTGTCTTCCTCAATGAGAGAATGCAATTGGCTGGATTTGATCCAATTAATCAGTTGAAGACATAAGCAGGACAGATAGAGGACCTTCACTTCTTCTTCGGCTGCCCAGTGAAGCATTTCCTGAGGAGTTCGTTGAAGTTGCCAGTTCATTTCCTGAGGAGTTCATCAAACACGTTCGTCCAAGATCCCAGTTCATTTCCTGAGGAGTACGTTGAAGTTGCCGGTTTATTTCCTGAGGAGTTCATCGGACATCTTCCTTGGAGCTGACAGTTTGTTGACGGCTCTACAGAATTTGGACTCGTGCATACCCACAGTTGCATGAGTCACTTTTACAATTTGATAGTCAGAGACACCTCTCATTGATTCTGTTTCTCTAGAGAACCCTAACTAATACAAATGGAAATTTGCACATTGGTGTTCATGGAGGCAGTATTCATGAGTTGCAGTGGGTGGAGGTGGCCTAAGGGTACACCAACTGAGGAACAGAATGGTGAACTTTGGTGTATGCAAACAATGGAATATTGAGCAACTACAAGAAGGAGTGAAGCTGTGAGACACACAATGAGGTGAATGGATCCTATAGACAGTGTGTTGGGTGAAGTACACCAGAAACCAAGGCAAACACTACAATGCCTCACCAATATGGACTAACTACAGTCTGTAAACTCAGAATTGCATCTTAGAGCAAAGCCTAATAGGGAGACAGTTATGCTAATCATCCCTAGATTGTAAGCTCTTACAGCAGTCAAATCTATTCCTGAATTGTAATGGCTATCTCCAAACTCTGAGATGCTGATCCCTTAGTGTATAACCTGATTGGTCTCTGGAACATTGGGTATCTGTGTGACACCTGAAACTCAGAGCTAGAGCTCGGCGGATAGGAATATCAGTATTAATGCATACAGCAACTGTTAAAAAAACAAACAAACAAAAAAAAAAGCTGAAATAGAGCCCAGACTTCAATTAGAGATACGAAGAAAGCAGACCTGGTTAAGACTAGAGCAAATTGGGCCAAAGGGTAAAGGTTAAAACTTCAACTTCCATGTGAAACCAAGGGAAGAGATGTTGATTTGGTGTAGGATCTATATTTTCTAAACAATATAACTTCTACAGTCATTTTCTTCAAACACTACAATTACATGGAGCTTTGAATAGGAAGTGAGCTATGATAGGTCTGCATAGATTAGAATGAAATAGCAACACATCCTAAAGTGATTTGGGTGGAGAATAAAAATATATATTCAGGGCCCCCCTGAAGAGCTGGGGGAGGATGCAAAGGTGTTGGACTTCACCTGGATTGATGCTGATGGTCTCATGAACATTGGGGACTGATGGCTTGATGTGCTGAGCCCTCTGTCTTGGGGCTGGCCCCTACAAAGCTTGTTGCTGCAAGAGGCTAAACCTGCTTATAATTGTGCCTAAGAGTCTCCCCCTGAGTGCCTCTTTGTTGCTCAGATGTGGCCTCCCTCTCTAACTAAGCCACCTTTGCAGGTGGTCTCACTGCCCTCCCACCTAGTGGGACCTGACTCCCAGGGGTGTAAATCTCCCTGGCAATGCAGGATATGACTCCCGGGGATGAATCTGGACCTGGCATCATGGGATTGAGAACATCTTCTTGACCAAAAGGGGGACATGAAATGAAACGAAATAAAGCTTCAGTGGCTGAGAGATTTCAAATGCAGTTAGAGGTCACTCTGGTGGACATTCTTACACACTATATAGATAACACCTTTTAGGTTTTAATATATTGGAATAGCTGGAAGTAAATACCTGAAACTACCAAACTCCAATCCTTGACTCTTGAAGACGATTGTATAACAATGTAGCTTACAAGGGGTGACAGTATGACTGTGAAAACCTTGTGGATCGCACTCCCTTTATCCAGTGTATGGATGGATGAGTAGAAAAATGGGGACAAAACCTAAATGAAAAATAGGGTGGGATGGCGGGGGTGATTTGGGTGTTCTTTTTTTATTTTTATTTTTTATTCTTATTCTGATTCTTTCCGATGTATGGAAAATGTTCAAAAATAGATTGGGGTGATGAATGCACAGCTATATGATGGTACTAGGAACAGTTGATTGTACACCATGGATGATTGTGTGGTATGTATGTTTTATTGCAATAAAACTAAATTTAAAAAAAAAAAAAGTCCCCTGCTAGAAAAGGCACTCAGTGGAACATGTTATTATTAGTCCTTTTTTTTTTGAGTTGGACCTTTTTGGAAAAGCCGGAGGACACTTGGAGGTCCAGACCCAGAAGAATTGTTCTCTTTCTGTGAAACTTTCGTTTCTGAGAGTCAGGCTTTCATTAAGCTATTTTCTCCTATAAGTACTGTATACTCCTTTTTAGAAAAAAAGAATTCCTTTTCAAATAGAAAAATCATTTAAGAAGTTCTCCTACTCAAGGAAAAGGAACCCTGTGAAAAGTGCCGAGGGGTGGAGGCTCAGAGATCAGGCCTCTCCGGGCCTCCGTCTCTGCACCTGAAAGAGGACAGGCCGTTGAATCGGGGGATTCCCCATGTTCCCTCGGGCACAGTGGGTGCAGGGGAACAAACCCGTAGAGGTGAGAAACGGAAGGACAGCCCGCGGGTTTGACCCTCGGCACTGAGCTTCCCCCTCTCTCCTGTGCAGATCTTCGGTTTCCTGGCCACCTTCCTGTGCATGGAGAGCATATGGCTGTCCTACAAGATCTCATGCGTAACCCAGTCAACAGGTGAGTTCCAGTTATCTGTGCACGGAGACTCCCTGACAGGCTCCTCTGCTCAGGACCAGGGGACCGGCTTGTTCTTGACTCTCACCACAGGGAATGGTCCTGCCGCTGTGAAGGTTGTGTCCCAAGGCAGACTCAGAAGCAGCATTTGTGCTCAGGGGCCAGGCAGAAGAAAAGGTGTGCATCCAAGAACCTCTGCTCTAATCCCCACCTCCATCATGCCCATGGGGGCCCTAAAATTTAGCCTCACATGGCAAATCATTTTCTTTAAATAATTTTCCTAATGACAAAAATAAAGTGTAGAACCTTTAGAAAATACAAATAAAAAAAAATTTTTTTTAAGCAATCTGTCCTCACACTGCACCCAGAACCAGCCTCTGGGTATCTATCCTTCTAGTATTTCTTCTCTGAAAAATATACATAGGTTGCTTTTATTAAAAGGATCAGACTTTACATGCCATTATATAACCTGCTTTTCTTCTCTTATTTTGCCACATGTCAAACATTTTCCCATTCTTATTGGGCATTCTTCACATCCTTAGTAGCTCCATGGTGTTCCATTGTAAATTGTGGTGTGCCACACTTTAACTCATCTCCTATTTGGGAGTATTAAGGTACCACGCCACCCCCAACCCCCAGCTCTTTGCTAATAAACGGTGCTATAATGAATATAAATCTGGGTCTCCATCCCTGCACCTGAAAGAGGACAAGGCGGTTGAATCAGGGGATTTCCTAACATTTATTTTTATTCCTAGAAGTAGAATTGCTGAAAGCTTGAACCTATTGTTTTGATTAAGCCACTTCTTTCTTTGAACCAGCAATTCTTTGTTCATTTTCTTTCTTTTTAAAATGTATTTAAAATATCAAAGCATGTACATTAAGGTGTTCGATGCATTGTCAGAATTGCCCTGCAGCCAGGTTGTCACAGCAGAGCTTTTATTTTCCTTCTAGCAGTCACGAGCAAGAAGTTAATAGGATGTTAAGGGAAAGAGCCAATCATGAAAGACCACATATGTGATCTCATGCACATGAAATGTCCAGAATAAGAAAATCTATGGAGACAGAAAGTAGATTAATGGTTGCTTGGGACAGAGGGAGATAGGAGGACATGTGGGTGATAACTAAAGGGTATGGGATTTCTTTTTGAGGTGATGAAAATCTTCTAAAATTCACTGTGGTGATGGTTGCACCTGTCTGTGAACATGGTGAAATCATTGAATTGTTCACTTTAAATGGGTGAATTGTCAGATGTGTGAATTATATATCAATAAAGGTATTTAGGAAAAAAAATGAATGAAATAAAAAGTAGAGAATATTGAGAAAAGTTAAGAGGTAATGTCTAAAGTTGATAAATTATTGTACTAAATTATGAAGAAATTCACCCCTCAAAAAAATAGCTAAAGATTAAACAGGGTTGCCTCTGTGGAGTCCCTTCCTCACTGTTTATTTATTTTAAAAGAAAAAATCATTCCAAAGAAAGTTGGTGCCAGGCAGGGGAAAGAAGTGCACTGAGCAGAACTTGTGTTCCAGCCTTCTGCTGTGTGGCTTCTGGGTGGGGCCCGTCCCTGACAAACTACGCTGACTTTGCCATTTCCTTCCCAAGATGCAGCTGTCTGAGGACGCCAGAGTCCGGGCTCTCCTGGGAGCTTCTGCTGGTAGCTGGCAGAACGTGTGGGCCAGTGACCCGGGGAGAGGCTTCTGAACCTGTGTTCCTGCACCAGAGTCCTGCTCGGTGGCTGGGCAACAGGAGAGGCCCTTCTGCTTTCCTCCTGCCCAAGAAGCAGCTTCCCTGGGCTCCCAAGCTCGTCCCAGCCTCTTGATCAGGTCTTCCTGGGAGAACTCCCCATCTGGGAAAGCAAACACCTCAAGGGAAATCCGGTCTCTTCCCTCCTGCATTTGGAACTGCCTCTGGTACCGATGACCCCACTTGGCACAACAGAGGGGTTTCTGAAAACTCAAGCATAAATATGCTATTTCATATTCCTCTGAGGAGTGAAGTTGCCTTATGGCCTCATCAAAGCCTCCTCCTACTTTGTCTAGAGTGTAAATCTGGTCTTGAAGATTTAAAGTAAGACGTGCCTGAGAAACCTGACGGGGTCAGCCTGCGTCTCCTTTCCCTATCTCTGCCTTTGATACCATTGTGTGTGTATGTGTTTTTTAATAAAATATTGACTTGGCCAATTGCAGAAGGATTCATTAAACTAGAAGGCAGCTGCAAAACTAGGCTTAAAAGAAAGTTTCCATTCTGAGTCTATGTCTAGCACGTTGCCCTAAATAAACCCAATGCTCTGGGTATGCTCCTGGTAAAGCATTAGACTGTTGTTTTTCTTACTATCTTGGTCGAGGGTAATAGGGTTGAGTTTTAGGTGAACATTGGCAGTTTTTAATTTATATTTACATCTTCCTCTCCTGTAATATCAATTTACTTGTTCAGTGTGAAACAAGGAAGGGGCTTTGAAGGATGCTAATAGTTGTGTTTACACTATGACAGTTCATCTTCTTGTCCTAAATTTGCTACTTCCCTGGTTATTGGATGCTCAGTTAGCTAGACAGAGGAAGGAACAAAAGTCTGTTGAACAACCCCCATGTGCTAGGACATAACTTAAAAATGATTGCATCGAATAGTCACCACAATGCTTCTGGGCAGGTTGTATCATGGCCCTTTTAGAGATGAAGAAATGGAGGCTCAGAAGCTCTCCCTTCCCAAGGCACAGGGCAAGTACATGGAGAGCTGAGCTTAGAATCTAGGTCTGCCCAACTCCCAGTCCCTGTCCTTTTCTTTGCACAGTGATGCCTGAAATGGGAGACAGCCCCTTGGGCTTGGAAATGGGAGTTCTTGGGCTGCTTTTGTTAAATTCTTCCCCATGACGCTGCCAGCTCAGGACAATGAGATCCATCTGGGATTGTCTAGGGAAGCAGCACCCATGCCGTGTCACAGACGGGAGAGTATCTCATGTCTCAGGTGGGCTGGAGCAGGAACAGGGCTGAGCAGTCCTGTGTTGGCCAGCTCCTCAGGAGCAACGGGACCGAGGCAGGCACTGTCCAGGGGAGGCAGCACGGCCACAGGAGGTATAGGGCAGTGTGGGCCTCACTGAGGTACAAGAGCCAGGTTTGACTTTTGGGGTCTCCCCCTAGGAAGACAAAGTTGAGCCACAAAGGAGAGCAGGAGACAGGCAGGTAGGGGAGCAGAAGAACTGGAATCTCTGCTCAATGGGGAAGCAAAGGAAAGCACAGGGCTTGGTGTGATCTCCATGGACAAGGACCAGCAGCCTATTGGGCAAGTGACTTGGGTGAGGAGGGATGGTGCTGGAGGCCACGGGACTTTTTTCTAGAGACTGGGGTTTCTGTGGTCTTCCAGTGAACTGATATCACATCCCTTTTAAATGGCCTAAAATTCCCCAGCACCAGGGAATAAATATTTAAGCAAACAGAACAAAAGGGTAGTGGGAAGAAAATCAGGCCAGGAATCAGAAGACCTGGTTTTGGGTCCCAGCTCTGCCCCATGACAATGGCTAGACGTCTCTCTGTGCCAATGGAGAGAATAAGACCATCCTACCTGCCTTGTGACTTTCTTGGAATTCAATAACATAGCAAAGTGCTTATCGTTATCTTTTTAGTCTCATCACCCCAAGAGGCACCCCAAGAATGACGAAAAATACGCTGAGCAGGTTAACGTTGCAAAAGTGACTTTCTTGGGGAACAGTGAGAGGTTGGGCTGTTGGAGAATGCTTTTTCTATCAGTTTCCTGAACCTTTAGATCAGTTGTCTTTTAAAGTCAGGATTTGGGGGTCAGGGGCAGTTTTCAGCAGGATGCCAGGATCTACTGGGGACACAGTTGGCAATGAGACACTTGCAGGAAACCAAGCTGGTTAACACGCTCATGGTAACAGGCCCCAAGCTGGGTCATGGTGGCCCTTCCTGCTGGAGACCCACCCAGGACTCCCTCCTAACCTGGGGAGGGGGACACGCATCTCACTTTTTAAAGTATGGTGGTGATTTTTAAACCCTCTGCAGTCCCATGGCTCCCCAGCCATTCCGGGGCATTCTAGAGGCAGGGCTGGCATCCTTGTCCTAGCAGCCCCTGCACACAGCTGGCTCTCGGCTGGAGTTTGAGGATGCTGCTGATACAGGGAGCAAAGGCCCTGTAGTTTCCTGGTGGTGATCTTGCGAGCCCTGGGCTACCACTTCCATCCCAGGGAGTGAAGAGCTAAGCACTTCCAGCCACCCACATGGACACTAATGGGAGAACAACAGGATAAGGACCCACCTGTAAACCCTGGCATTAATTCAGCATAGTGCAGGTGTACACTCTGAGAGCAGACCAGCCTCCCTCCAAGAAACTGCAATGTGATAGGACTGTGTTGGGACAAGGAATCCTCTAAGCCTTGCACAAAGGTGTGCTCAAGTCGTGCAGACATCATCTGGGAACTGGTTAGAACTGCAGATCCTGGTCCCACCCAGGGTACGAACCAGAACGATCTGCATTGTATTGATTCCCATATGGGAAGCACTGGTCCAAGCAAGATGTTTGAGGGGTACAAGTCTGAGGTCAATTTCACCAGTGGAGGAAGGAGATGAGCAATGATGTCAGTCAGTAGTGTAAGAGGTATAAGCTCTATTTCCTGTTGCTGAATGCACAACTACATTAGGAGAAAGACTCCTTTTGAGAAGCATCTCAACCCTCTCCTGTCCTGGCATTTTCACACTCCTTGTCCTTTCCCATGTTCTGGCTTCAGCCCTCAGAGGCCCCTGCCCCAGTGCATCCTGCAGGGACCTAGAGGCAGAGGGAAGACGTGGAAGTAGCACTGACCCAAGAGCCTGGGAACCTGGGAGCTGGCAGAGCAGCCCTGGGACCAGGGACAATTCACTTATAAGTCCCCCTCCCCCAAGTGACAAGTTGGAATCTGACCTCTACTCACAAAGCTTTGTGAACGGCAGGGCCACGGCTGTGCTCCTGCTGCCCAAGGATGAGCAGGCACTGCAGCGAGGGACACACAAGGCTCAGAAAGGGGAAGCCCTGGATGCCGCCCAGGGCCACCCAGTTTTGCCTGCCTGAGTTTTCCACCGGAAGTCAAAAGAGTAAAAGGATATGGAAGGTACAAGCCCCTCAAGATTTGCATATTTTCAAAGTAAATGATATTAAGGGTGGACACCAGTACTGTTCATACAAGACACAAAGCAGCACCTAAAAGCAATACAGGACCTTCTGCCCAGTAAAAGAGTAAAAATTATTCCCAACCCAAAGCAGGTAAACCATAGCCCACCAGAGGCTGAAGCCAAATTTTAACAGCAAAGCAATATAGAGCCAGAGAACAAAGTCTGTGGAATGTTATCTTCCTCTCTGGGAGTTCAACATGAGGGCGGCACCATGATTCACCCAAACCCCAAAACCCTCACCTGCCACCCCAGGCTCTCAGCAGAGGGAGGTGACCCACCCAGCAGTCACAGCCAGGCTGTGCCCAGCAAAGATATGAAAGGGGTAAGATTGGGCCTGTGGAGGAAGGACAGGGAGCCAGGACCTGCCCCAAGGAGGTCCCCCACCACACACAGCCAGCTCCCATGCCAGTACAGCCCCCTGCGGCCTGGCCCAGCCCCCTGGGAAGGAAGGAATGGAAGGAGGGTGGTGCCTTCCTCCAACAAGCTTCTGCCACAGGTGTTTTCCCACCACCCACCAGACTAACAAGGACAGAGGCTCAGCAAGGCTCTCAAAGAGACTTCCCATTTTATAGAGGAGAAAGCCGAGTGGAAGCGAGGTTCATGATGGAGTTGGGCTTTGGCCTCTTGGGCCACTTAAAAAGAAGGGCTGGGCTGAAGCCGGCTTATGCCAACTGGCTTCCCCAGGCAGTTGGCCCTAATGTCTGCAGGGGAGGAAATGTGTGTTCCTGAGGGAGGCCCTTGGCCCTTGGCCCAATGCACCCTGGGGGGCCGCCACAGCAAGCGGGAGGTTTTTCTTCCAGACACTTTACCTGCTCAGCCCTTAGCCTGGGGCTCCAGCCAGGCCACTAAAGAGGCCCAAGGTGGGGGAAGACAGGGACCTGTAAGCCAGCAGTTCCCTGTGCTAGCCACCTCCCAGGTCTCTTTTCTAGTGTGAAAAGCAAACTTATTGCCATGGAAACACAGCAGGTTCTTGAGGTCCCTCTTCAGTAAAAACCACTTCCCCCCTCTATACAGTTGTGAACTGCATCATGAGAGCTCTCAGAAGTGCTTCAGGGGGCTCACAGGATCTGATTTCATGTGTAAATATATTAACACTTTTTAAACACATACTGTCCTGTCATCAATAGCAAATACTGACACTGGAAACCCCTCAGCCCGCCAAGCCCCCCCATCCTACCCCCGGGGTCACTCACCTGCATGCAGACTTCAGAGAACTTGGCTCTCTAACCTCCTTTCCTTGAAAATTATGCGATTGTGAGGCAGCTGCTAAAAATAACCTACCACTACCACTTTGGGTGGGCCAGGATTTCTCTCAATTCCAAGCACCTGAATGAATCATATGATGAGCCCACAGCTGCAATTATCCCCTTATTTCAAATTTTGAGCTTTTAAATTAATCCCATTGTTCTTGTTGACTGACTTTTTAATAAGTAACTGTTATAAAGTAAACATTAATGAATTTAATTTCCTGTTTATATAATGGATTGAGTATGAATTAGACTGAAAAGGGGCATTTCTATGTTTTGAAAAAAAAAAAAAAAAAAAAAAAAAAAGGAGAAACAGCAAAGATGAAGGTAGCTCCCAGGCTGGCCGCTGTGAGAAGCTGCAGTCCCAGGTTGGAAGAGTTGGAATACATCAAGAGACTTCATGAAGACCACAGGGAGAACACCTGATGTCTCTGGACCTCATAAAGAGATTTAGGTAATTTTAATTTTCGGTATACATTAAAAATATACAAATGAGAAAAGTAAGATCCTAATTAAATCCAAATAGAGTTTTGCAAAAAGAAAAGCCATCATATAAACTATGCCACCTGGCTCAATTCTGAATGGTGGTAACAAAGCCAGAATAATACACACACGGAATAGTGATATGACCGAAACTATACCCAAGCCGTCAGCCAGGCAGGGGGTACTGTGGAGGGGCAGATCAGCTACCCAGGGTTGCTGGATGCTCCAAGTGACTAAGAGAAGTGGAGATCTGGATTTTTTTTTTTTAATAAACAGTTCCTTATTTGTAAATTTGCAAATAAAATTTAAAAAGAAATACACTACAGGCCAAACAAAACCCGCCTGTGGGCTGGGTGCACCCAGTGGGCCCCCAGTTTGCAACCTTGCCCTGGACCTCAAAGCCCTCTCCTCAAGGTCTCAGTAATTCCCAAGGTAGTTGGTGATGTAGGGGTGCAAAGGAAGTCAGGGCTGAGGCTGGGAGTGCGCGGAGGCTGCTCTGGGCAGGCAGCTGCTTCCTGTCGAAACCCCAGGGCAGCGCGTGGGAAGGGAGGCACCTCCCCGGGGAGCCACCCGAGTCTCCTGCCAACAGTTGCTGCTACTCCTCCCAGCTGGGCACAGCTCTCCTTTTGCAAAAACAAAACCCTCCGGTGCAGGTGGCAGCCCGCAGCAGGGATGGGAGCAGGCAGCGCTCGCCCTCTTGTGGCCAGTGGGGAGGACGGCTGCGTGTGGTCCCTCCAGCAGGGGAATTCCTCTGGAAAGCCAAGTTCCTCTGAATCCAGGGCTCGGATTAGAAGCACCAAAGTGTATGTTTTATTTGGGCCTCAGAAGCACCGATTTATCACAATCTTTGGTTCATGACACTCTTTCACTCTTTCATCACTGGTCCACACATGGCCTCCTCCTTCTCTTTCTCCCTTCCTATTAATTTTTTATAATGTAGTCAGCACTGAAGCTAGAATCATGACAATTACTTACATTTAACTATAACTACATGCTTCTCCCTTCTGACGCCCCCCCCCCCCGCAAGGCCACTTCCTGAATGCCCATTCATCACATCTTTGCTTTTCTTTTTATATGGTTCTATTGTAACTATATGGATTCCTAAAAAGGACATAGAATTATGGCAGTTGTTTATAATTATATAACAAGGATACCACATTGCATTTAACCTTTTGGGACTTTATTCACTTAGCATTATATTGCGGTAAGAGATAACTCTTTATGCAACACTTAAGATTCTCTTGGCCTCACCTATCTCTTGATGCAGCCAAAGTGAGAACTGTGACCAATTTCATGTCAGTGTAACCTGTTAGTTGTGCTTTGGGCTCCGATTTACACCTCTCCCCTGTCGCCCTGGATCTTCCTTCTAGAGCTGGCACAGGACCTGCCTGGCCCCCACACACGTTCAACCTTTAAAGTGCTGGGAGCCCATGCCCCATGGGGTAATACAGACCAAAGGGACAAGGAATCTGAGGATACATTGTTCCTTTTTCTCCTGGGACAGTATCTCCTGAATTATATTTTATACTGCTTCTCAGAGGATAGTCCTGTTGGATAGAGCAACCAGCCATACCTAGTAGTGGCCAACTCAGCAATGCATCCTCATGTTGGCGCTCTCTCCTTCTCTCCTTCAATCCCAACATGGATGGTTCAGCTGGATACATGGGTAGAAGCCAGAAATGTGGGGCAGCTGCACTAATAGCCTCACTCAGAGGAAGCCTTGAAAGATAGTAATGAAGGGACACTACCAAATGGGCAACACTCTGGGTAGTGCATCTAGTCATCCACTTTGGTGAAGTAGCCCAAGGAAAGTAAGTATATAGATTCATGGGTAGTGCTGAATGGCTTGGCTGGTCTGTTTGGGGCCTGAAAATAGAAAAAAAAACAGAAGATTGGGGACAAAGACCTCTGAGATAGAGGCATGCAGATAAACCTATGGGAGTGGGAATGAGCTTTAAATTGCATGTTAATATCCACAAGGGAACACTTGCCATAGAAGAAGCACTAAACAGCCATGACCAAATGACTCAGTCAGTTGGACATTAGCCAGACTCAGTCATTGGTCTCCTAAAGCTGGCACAATGGGCACATGAATGGGATCCCCATGGTAGCAGGGATGGAGGCTATGCACGGACTCAACAGCAAGGGCTCCCACTCACCAAGGCTAATCTAGCTACTGCCACTGCTGAATGACATACCTGCTTGTGTGGGGCTGAATAATGGACTTTGCAGGTGTGATGAAGTTAAGGATCTGGGGATGGGGAGATAATCCTGGATTATCTGGGAGGGCCTGAAATAATCATAAGGGTCCTTATAAGAGGAAGGAGGGGATGAGAGAGCGAGTAATAGGAGATGTCATGACAGAGGTTGGAAGAAAGGGCCATAAGCCAAGGAATGCAGGCAGCCTCTAGAAGCTGAAAAAGGCAAGGGAACAGATGCCTCCAGAAGGAAATGGAGCCCTGCCAACACTTTGATTTTAGACTTCTAACCTCCAGAACCATAATAGAACAAATTAGTGTTGTTTTTTAAACTACTAAATGTGTGGTAGTTTGTTACAGCAGCAATAGGAAACTAATACAATGCCAGTAACAGAAACCAGTGCTGAGTTCCTAATATGGCACCATCCCTCAAACAGACCACCCGGTCACATGATGGCAAGTTGACTATGTAGGACTCTTTCCACAACGGAAGGGTCAATGATTCACTCTAACAGGAACAGACACATTTTCTAGTAATTGGTTTGTCTTTCCTGCCTGCAGGGCCTCACCCAGCACCAATATCCAAGGGCCTACAGAGTTTAATCCATCAGGCATGTGATTCCCATAATCAGATAAGGAGACCCACTTTACAGCAAAAGGTGGGAAGCAGTGGGCATGTAACCATGGGATCCACTGGTCCTAATACATACTGTACCACCCAGAAGCTGCCTAATAGAGAGATTGACAGGCCTATGGAAGCAGCAGCTGAGGTACCAGCTCACAGACAATGGGCGTCACCCTCCAGGATGCTGTAGACACACTAAATCAAGGACCAGAATAAGTACTGTGTCCCAGAGGATAGAATACATCAGTCTGGGAACCAAGAGGTAGAGGCAGGGATGGCCCTGCTTTCCAACACTCCCAGCAGCCTACCTGGAGGACTTGTGCTTCCTATCCCTGCAACTCTGGGCTCTATGGACTTGGAGGTCCTGATTTCCAAAGGGAGAACAGTTCCATCAGGGGGACACAGCATGAGCCAAATTGGACTTAAAGTTACATTCACTGCCTGGGCATTTCAGGCTCCTCTTGCCAAGTAACCAGCAGGCCAGGGGAAGAATCACCATCCCAGTAGGTGTCACTGACATTGGTCATCCGGAAGATGTAGGGCTGCTGTTACACAATGGGGAAAGAGAGGAGACATCTGGCACTCACGTGACCCACTAGGGGCCTCTTAGTAGTTCCTTGTCCAATTTTGATGGTAAACAGACAATGGCAAGAGCCACACCCTGATAAAGGTATGGTAAACAGGGTGTCAGACCCCACAGGAGTGAAGGGTTGGGTCACTGGACCAGGTAAGCCACCTAGAACCAACAGAGGTGCTACCTGAAGGCAAGGAGAACCTAGAATGAAGAGTAGGGGAAAGATGAAATTATCAGCTGCAGACTCGAGAGCAGCTATAGCAAAAGGGCTTTAGTTCGTCTTACTAACCTTTCTCTTATGTTACCCCCGGGAAGAGGCCCACCAGAGTCCTGGAGTTGGTGCTCTCCAAACTTATATGCAGCAGGTGGATCCGAGCAGCATAAGAGGTGGGCCATCATGGATGCAGTGCTGTACCACCCAGATCCCACCCTCAGGACTGAAGAACTTGGTCCCCCAGCTGCAGGGAAGGTTGGCGGCTGATAGCGCTCAGGGCCAGCCATCTCTGGAAATTGTTTTGGCAGAATAGGGTGGTCTTGCTCAAGGTCTTTCCTATTTCCCAGGGCAGCCTATGTTCCATGCCCCCTAACAAACTTCTTGTGTGCAAGTCTCTGCCTCACGAGCTGCTTCCTGGGGACTGACCGGCCACACCTTGGGTCCTTGGGAACTGCCGAAGTGTCTGTTCCAAGCCCTAGGGTCCTCTAGCCCAGAAGTCAGTAGAGTGGCCAAGGGATCTGTTAGGCCGCAGAGTGGGTGGGGAAGAAACAGAGTCTTCATCACTGAAATTCTCAAACAAGCAGTCATTTGAACGAGAGATGGATTTGAACAAGGGAACAAAAGGAAAACCTGGGTAATGAGGCCACTGAATGTCAGACAAAAGCAGCCCAGAAAAAACCCTGCACAAACATATATACTTTACAACTAAAAGCCAGAGGACTGAGAGAAATAAAGGGACAGACAGAGCTAGACTAGCTAGGGGTTGGAAGGGTGCTTAGAACAGCAGATGAGCTGATGCAGAAACATGAGTGGATTTGGCTGCTCCTGTGGTGCAAAGACCTATGTTGGAGTTGATACCATTCAAACTGGAATGAATTACAGCAGTGGGACAAGCAGGGACAAGAATTAGGTATGGGACTGGATCCCCACTCCATGCCTACCCAGGAGGACACCCCAAATATTCCTGAACTAGCTAGATACTGGCTATGGTTTGGGTTTTTTGTTGTTGTTGTTTGGACTGTGCTTGCTGCACTTTTGCAAGGACCTACTGAATGGATGTATTCATTGTGACCCCTGTTGGTTATATAAGGGTCAACAAAATGCTTAACAAAGGACGGTGTTTATCCATAAAACTTGCCAAGCATAGCAATGGAGACAATGCCTCTTCCTGGGTGTTTTGGTTTGCTAAAGCTACCAAAATGCAATATACCAGACAATGGGTTGGCTTTTAACAATGGGGATTTATTAAGCTACAAGATACAATTCTAAGGCCATGAATATTAAGGCATCAACAAGAGGATACCTTCTCTGAGGAAAAGACTGCTGGCATCCAGAGTGCCTCTGTCATATGGGAAGGCACATGGTTGATATCTGCTGGTCCTTCTCTCCTGGGTTCTCGTTTCAGTGGCTCTCTCAGCTCCTGTGGCTCCTTCTTGCTTCTCTTGGCATTTCTCTCTGCTTTTTCTCCAAATGTCTGTTTTTTATCCTCTCATAAAGGACTCCAGTAAAGAATTAAGACCAACCTTGAAAGGGCTGGGTCACATCTCAGTTGAAACAACCTAATCAAAAGATCCCACCCATAATAGGTCTGTACCCACAAGAATGGATTAAAAGAACATGGTCTTAAAAGGGGGAGGCAAAATGAAACAAAATAAAGCTTCAGTGGCTGAGAGATTTCAAATGAAGTTGAGAGGTCACTCTGGTGGACATTCTTACACACTATAGATAACACTTTTTAGGTTTTAATATATTGGAATAGCTGGAAGTAAATACCTGAAACTACCAAACTCCAACCCAGTAGCCTTGACTCTTGAAGACAATTGTTAAACAATGTAGATTACAAGGTTGACAGTGTGACTTTGAAAACCTTGTGGATCGCACTCCCTTTATCCAGTGCATGGATGGATGAGTAGAAAAATGGGGACAAAACCTAAATGAAAATTAGGGTGGGATGGCGGGGGTGATTTGGGTGTTCTTTTTTTTTTTTTATTTTTTATTCTGATTCTGATTCTGGTGTAAGGAAAATATTCAAAAATAGATTGGGGTGATAAATGCACAACTATAAGATGGTACTGTGAACTGTTGATTGTACACCATGGATGATTGTATGGTATGTGAATGTATCTCAATAAAACTGAATTAAAAAGAAAAAAAAGAACATGGTCTTTTCTGTGGTACATAACAGCTCCAAATCAGCACACTGGGAGAAGAAAAAGTATTTGGTCTTTTCACATAAGTTTTCATACAGGCAGGGGTGCTCTGCAAAGCTTCCTTTAAGTTTAACATCCCTGTCTGACCAGTGGAAGCTGAGAACTTTACTGTGGACTGTCAAAATGTAATTTTAAAAATGTGGCCACCTTTGTTTCCAGAGCATCTGACATCACAAAAGTGAATGAATGCGGAGGCGGGGCAAGATGGCAGACTGGTGAGCTGTATGTTTTAGTTACTCCTCCAGGAAAGTAGGTAGAAAGCCAGGAACCGCGTGGACTGGACACCACAGAGCAATCTGACTTTGGGCATACTTCATACAACACTCATGAAAATGTCGAACTGCTGAGATCAGCGAAATCTGTAAGTTTTTGCGGCCAGGGGACCCGCGCCCCTCCCTGCCAGGCTCAGTCCCACGGGAGGAGGGGCTGTCAGCTCCGGGAAGGAGAAGGGAGAACTGCAGTGGCAGCCCTTATCGGAAACTCATTCTACTGATTCAAACTCCAACCATACATAGACTGAGACCAGACACCAGAGAATCTGAGAGCAGCCAGCCCAGCAGAGAGGAGACAGGCATAGAAAAAAAGCAACACGAAAAACTCCAAAATAAAAGCGGAGGATTTTTGGAGTTCTGGTGAACATAGAAAGGGGAAGGGCCCTGAGGCGCATATGCAAATCCCGAAGAAAAGCTGATCTCTCTGCCCTGTGGACCTTTCCTTAATGGCCCTGTTTGCTTTGTCTCTTAGCATTTCAATAACCCATTAGATCTCTGAGGAGGGCTCGTTTTTTTTTTGTTTTTTTTTTGTTTTTTTTTTGTTTTTTTTTTTTTTAATCCTTTTTTCTTTTTCTAAAACAATTACTCTAAGAAGCCCAATACAGAAAGCTTCAAAGACTTGCTATTTGGGCAGGTCAAGTCAAGAGCAGAAATAGGAGAGCTCTGAGACAAAACGCAATAATCCAGTGGCTGAGAAAATTCACTAAACACCACAACTTCCCAAGAAAAGGGGGGTGTCCGCTCACAGCCACCATCCTGGTGGACAGGAAACACTCCTGCCCATCGCCAGCCCCATAGCCCAGAACTGCCCCAGACAACCCAGTGTGATGGAAGTGCTTCAAATAACAGGCACACACCACAAAACTGGGCGTGGACATTAGCCTTCCCTGCAACCTCAGCTGATTGTCCCAGAGTTGGGAAGGTAGAGCAGTGTGAATTAACAAAGCCCCATTCAGCCATCATTTCAGCAGACTGGGAGCCTCCCTACACAGCCCAGCAGCCCAGAACTGCCCTGGGGGGACGGCACTCACCTGTGACATAGCACAGTCATCCCTCAACAGAGGACCCGGGGTGCACGGCCTGGAAGAGGGGCCCACTTGCAAGTCTCAGGAGCCATACGCCAATACCAAGGACTTGTGGGTCAGTGGCAGAGACAAACTGTGGCAGGACTGAACTGAAGGATTAGACTATTGCAGCAGCTTTAAAACTCTAGGATCACCAGGGAGATATGATTGTTAGAGCCACCCCCCCCTCCCTGACTGCCCAGAAACACGCCCCATATACAGGGCAGGCAACACCAACTACACACGCAAGCTTGGTACACCAATTGGACCCCACAAGACTCACTCCCCCACTCACCAAAAAGGCTAAGCAGGGGAGAACTGGCTTGTGGAGAACAGGTGGCTCGTAGACGCCACCTGCTGGTTAGTTAGAGAAAGTGTACTCCACGAAGCTGTAGATATGATAAATTAGAGATAAGGACTTCAATTGGTCTACAAATCCTAAAAGAACCCTATCAAGTTCAGCAAATGCCACGAGGCCAAAAACAACAGAAAATTATAAAGCATATGAAAAAAACAGACGATATGGATAACCCAAGCCCAAGCACCCAAATCAAAAGACCAGAAGAGACACAGCACCTAGAGCAGCTACTCAAAGAACTAAAGATGAACAATGAGACCATAGTACGGGAGATAAAGGAAATCAAGAAGACCCTAGAAGAGCATAAAGAAGACATTACAAGACTAAATAAAAAAATGGATGATCTTATGGAAATTAAAGAAACTGTTGACCAAATTAAAAAGATTCTGGACACTCATAGTACAAGACTAGAGGAAGTTGAACAACGAATCAGTGACCTCGAAGATGACAGAATGGAAAATGAAAGCATAAAAGAAAGAATGGGGAAAAAAAATTGAAAAAATTGAAATGGACCTCAGGGATATGATAGATAATATGAAACGTCCAAATATAAGACTCATTGGTGTCCCAGAAGGGGAAGAAAAGGGTAAAGGTCTAGGAAGAGTATTCAAAGAAATTGTTGGGGAAAACTTCCCAAATCTTCTAAACAACATAAATACACAAATCATAAATGCTCAGCGAACTCCAAATAGAATAAATCCAAATAAACCCACTCCGAGACATATACTGATCACACTGTCAAACACAGAAGAGAAGGAGCAAGTTCTGAAAGCAGCAAGAGAAAAGCAATTCACCACATACAAAGGAAACAACATAAGACTAAGTAGTGACTACTCAGCAGCCACCATGGAGGCAAGAATGCAGTGGCACGATATATTTAAAATTCTGAGTGAGAAAAATTTCCAGCCAAGAATACTTTATCCAGCAAAGCTCTCCTTCAAATTTGAGGGAGAGCTTAAATTTTTCACAGACAAACAAATGCTGGGAGAATTTGCTAACAAGAGACCTGCCCTACTGGAGATACTAAAGGGAGCCCTACAGACAGAGAAACAAAGAAAGGACAGAGAGACTTGGAGAAAGGTTCAGTACTAAAGAGATTCGGTATGGGTACAATAAAGGATATTAATAGACAGAGGGGAAAAATAGGACAAACATAAACCAAAGGATAAGATGGCTAATTCAAGAAATGCCTTCACGGTTATAACGTTGAATGTAAATGGATTAAACTCCCCAATTAAAAGATATAGATTCGCAGAATGGATCAAAAAAAATGAACCATCAATATGTTGCATACAAGAGACTCATCTTAGACACAGGGACACAAAGAAACTGAAAGTGAAAGGATGGAAAAAAATATTTCATGCAAGCTACAGCCAAAAGAAAGCAGGTGTAGCAATATTAATCTCAGATAAAATAGACTTCAAATGCAGGGATGTTTTGAGAGACAAAGAAGGCCACTACGTACTAATAAAAGGGGCAATTCAGCAAGAAGAAATAACAATCGTAAATGTCTATGCACCCAATCAAGGTGCCACAAAATACATGAGAGAAACACTGGCAAAACTAAAGGAAGCAATTGATGTTTCCACAATAATTGTGGGAGACTTCAACACATCACTCTCTCCTATAGATAGATCAACCAGACAGAAGACCAATAAGGAAATTGAAAACCTAAACAATCTGATAAATGAATTAGATTTAACAGACATATACAGGACATTACATCCCAAAGCACCAGGATACACATACTTTTCTAGTGCTCATGGAACTTTCTCCAGAATAGATCATATGCTGGGACATAAAACAAGCCTCAATAAATTTAAAAAGATTGAAATTATTCAAAGCACATTCTCTGACCACAATGGAATACAATTAGAAGTCAATAACCATCAGAGACTTAGAAAATTCACAAATACCTGGAGGTTAAACAACACACTCCTAAACAATCAGTGGGTTAAAGAAGAAATAGCAAGAGAAATTGCTAAATATATAGAGACGAATGAAAATGAGAACACAACATACCAAAACCTATGGGATGCAGCAAAAGCAGAGCTAAGGGGGAAATTTATAGCACTAAACGCATATATTAAAAAGGAAGAAAGAGCCAAAATCAAAGAACTAATGGATCAACTGAATAAGCTAGAAAATGAACAGCAAACCAATCCTAAACCAAATACAAGAAAAGAAATAACAAGGATTAAAGCAGAAATAAATGACATAGAGAACAAAAAAACAATAGAGAGGATAAATATCACCAAAAGTTGGTTCTTTGAGAAGATCAACAAGATTGACAAGCCCCTAGCTAGACTGACAAAATCAAAAAGAGAGAAGACCCATATAAACAAAATAATGAATGAAAAAGGTGACATAACTGCAGATCCTGAAGAAATTAAAAAAATTATAAGAGGATACTATGAATAACTGTATGGCAACAAACTGGATAATGTAGAGGAAATGGACAATTTCCTGGAAACATATGAACAACCTAGACTGACCAGAGAAGAAATAGAAGACCTCAACCAACCCATCACAAGCAAAGAGATCCAATCAGTCATCAAAAATCTTCCCACAAATAAATGCCCAGGGCCAGATGGCTTCACAGGGGAATTCTACCAAACTTTCCAGAAAGAACTGACACCAATCTTACTCAAATTCTTTCAAAACATTGAAGAAAATGGAACACTACCTAACTCATTTTATGAAGCTAACATCAATCTAATACCAAAACCAGGCAAAGATGCTACAAAAAAGGAAAACTACCGGCCAATCTCCCTAATGAATATAGATGCAAAAATCCTCAACAAAATACTTGCAAATCGAATCCAAAGACACATTAAAAAAATCATACACCATGACCAAGTGGGGTTTATTCCAGGCATGCAAGGATGGTTCAACATAAGAAAATCAATCAATGTATTACAACACATTAACAATCAAAAGGGAAAAATCAATTGATCATCTCAATAGATGCTGAAAAAGCATTTGACAAAATCCAACATCCCTTTTTGATAAAAACACTTCAAAAGGTAGGAATTGAAGGAAACTTCCTCAACATGATAAAGAGCATATATGAAAAACCCACAGCCAGCATAGTACTCAATGAAGAGAGACTGAAAGCCTTCCCTCTAAGATCAGGAACAAGACAAGGATGCCCACTATCACCACTGTTATTCAACATTGTGCTGGAAGTGCTAGCCAGGGCAATCCGGCAAGACAAAGAAATAAAAGGCATCCAAATTGGAAAAGAAGAAGTAAAACTGTCATTGTTTGCAGATGATATGATCTTATATCTAGAAAACCCTGAGAAATCAACGATACAGCTACTAGAGCTAATAAACAAATTTAGCAAAGTAGCGGGATACAAGATTAATGCACATAAGTCAGTAATGTTTCTATATGCTAGAAATGAACAAACTGAAGAGACACTCAAGAAAAAGATACCATTTTCAATAGCAACTAAAAAAATCAAGTACCTAGGAATAAACTTAACCAAAGATGTAAAAGACCTATACAAAGAAAACTACATAACTCTACTAAAAGAAATAGAAGGGGACCTTAAAAGATGGAAAAATATTCCATGTTCATGGATAGGAAGACTAAATGTCATTAAGATGTCAATTCTACCCAAACTCATCTACAGATTCAATGCAATCCCAATCAAAATTCCAACAACCTACTTTGCAGACTTGGAAAAGCTAGTGATCAAATTTATTTGGAAAGGGAAGATGCCTCGAATTGCTAAAGACACTCTAAAAAAGAAAAACGAAGTGGGAGGACTTACACTCCCTGACTTTGAAGCTTATTATAAAGCCACAGTTGCCAAAACAGCATGGTACTGGCACAAAGATAGACATGTAGATCAATGGAATCGAATTGAGAATTCGGAGATAGACCCTCAGATCTATGGCCGACTGATCTTTGATAAGGCCCCCAAAGTCACTGAACTGAGTCATAATGGTCTTTTCAACAAATGGGGCTGGGAGAGTTGGATATCCATATCCAAAAGAATGAAAGAGGACCCCTACCTCACCCCCTACACAAAAACTAACTCAAAATGGACCAAAGATCTCAATATAAAAGAAAGTACCATAAAACTCCTAGAAGATAATGTAGGAAAACATCTTCAAGACCTTGTATTAGGCGGCCACTTCCTAGACTTTACACCCAAAGCACAAGCAACAAAAGAGAAAATAGATAAATGGGAACTCATCAAGCTTAGAAGTTTCTGCACCTCAAAGGAATTTCTCAAAAAAGGTAAAGAGGCAGCCAACTCAATGGGAAAAAATTTTTGGAAACCATGTATCTGACAAAAGACTGATATCTTGCATATATAAAGAAATCCTACAACTCAATGACAGTAGTACAGTCGGCCTAATTATAAAATGGGCAAAAGATATGAAAAGACAGTTCTCTGAAGAGGAAATACAAATGGCCAAGAAACACATGAAAAAATGTTCAGCTTCACTAGCTATTAGAGAGATGCAAATTAAGACCACAATGAGATACCATCTAACACCAGTTAGAATGGCTGCCATTAAACAAACAGGAAACTACAAATGCTGGAGGGGATGTGGAGAAATTGGAACTCTTATTCACTGTTGGTGGGACTGTATAATGGTTCAGCCACTCTGGAAGTCAGTCTGGCAGTTCCTTAGAAAACTAGATATAGAGTTACCATTCGATCCAGCGATTGCACTTCTCGGTATATACCCGGAAGATCGGAAAGCAGTGACACGAACAGATATCTGCACGCCAATGTTCATAGCAGCATTATTCACAATTGCCAAAAGATGGAAACAACCCAAATGTCCTTCAACAGATGAGTGGATAAATAAAATGTGGTATATACACACGATGGAATACTACGCGGCAGTAAGAAGGAACGATCTGGTGAAACATATGACAACATGGATGAACCTTGAAGACATAATGCTGAGCGAAATAAGCCAGGCACAAAAAGAGAAATATTATATGCTACCACTAATGTGAACTTTGAAAAATGTAAAACAAATGGTTTATAATGTAGAATGTAGGGGAACTAGCAATAGAGAGCAATTAAGGAAGGGGGAACAATAATCCAAGAAGAACAGATAAGTTATTTAACGTTCTGGGGATGCCCAGGAATGACTATGGTCTGTTAATTTCTGATGGATATAGTAGGAGCAAGTTCACAGAAATGTTGCTATATTAGGTAACTTTCTTGGGGTAAAGTAGGAACATGTTGGAAGTTAAGCAGTTATCTTAGGTTAGTTGTCTTTTTCTTACTCCCTTGTTATGGTCTCTTTAAAATGTTCTTTTATTGTATGTTTCTTTTCTTTTTAACTTTTTTTTCATACAGTTGATTTAAAAAAGAAGGGAAAGTTAAAAAAAAAAAAAAAAAAAAAAGGAAAAAAAAAAGATGCAGTGCCCCCTTGAGGAGCCTGTGGAGAATGCAGGGGTATTCGCCTACCCCACCTCCATGGTTGCTAACAAGACCACAGACATAGGGGACTGGTGGTTTGATGGGTTGAGCCCTCTACCACAGGTTTTACCCTTGGGAAGACGGTTGCTGCAAAGGAGAGGCTAGGCCTCCCTATAAGTGTGCCTAAGAGCCTCCTCCCAAATGCCTCTTTGTTGCTCAGATGTGGCCCTGTCTCTCTAGCTAAGCCAACTTGAAAGGTGAAATCACTGCCCTCCCCCCTACGTGGGATCAGACACCCAGGGGAGTGAATCTCCCTGGCAACGTGGAATATGACTCCCAGGGAGGAATGTAGACCTGGCATCGTGGGACGGAGAACATCTTCTTGACCAAAAGGGGGATGTGAAAGGAAATGAAATAAGCTTCAGTGGCAGAGAGAATCCAAAAGGAGCCGAGAGGTCACTCTGGTGGGCACTCTTACGCACACTTTAGACAACCCTTTTTAGGTTCTAAAGAATTGGGGTAGCTGGTGGTGGATACCTGAAACTATCAAACTACAACCCAGAACCCATGAATCTCGAAGACAGTTGTATAAACATGTAGCTTATGAGGGGTGACAAGGGGAATGGGAAAGCCATAAGGACCACAGTCCACTTTGTCTAGTTTATGGATGGATGAGTAGAAAAATAGGGGAAGGAAACAAACAGACAAAGGTACCCAGTGTTCTTTTTTACTTCAATTGCTCTTTTTCACTCTAATTATTATTCTTGTTATTCTTGTGTGTGTGCTAATGAAGGTGTCAGGGATTGATTTGGGTGATGAATGTACAACTATGTAATGGTACTGTGAACAATCGAAAGTACGATTTGTTTTGTATGACTGCGTGGTATATGAATATATCTCAATAAAATGAAGATTAAAAAAAAAAAAAAAAAAAAGACATAATGCTGAGCAAAATAAGCCAGGCACAAAAAGAGAGATATTGTATGTTACCACTAATGTGAATTCTGTGAAAAATGTACAATGTTTTATACTGTAGAATGTAGGGGACCTAGAGATACCAATTAGTGGAGGGGGAATGATAATCTAATAAGAACAGATAAACTATGGAGGGTAATCTCAATGTTATGGGAATGCTCAGGAATGATTATGGTTTGTAAACTTTCTTGGATATAGTAAGATCATGTTGGAAGCAATAGAGTTATTTTAGGTTTTTTTTTTTTCTCTTATTCTTTTGTTTTCTTAGGGGTTGTTAATTTTCTTGGGGTATGGTAGGAACATGTTGGAAGCAATGTAGTTATTTTAGATTATTTGTTTTTCTTACTCCTCTGTTTGGACATGGTTTATTAATTTTCTTGGGGTATGGTAGGAACATATTGGAAGCAAAGTAGTTATTTTAGGTTATTTGTTTTCCTTAATCCATTGCTTTGTTTGAAATGTTGTGGGGTTTTTTTGGTTGTTGTTTGCCTGTTTGTTTTTAATTTTTTGATAAACAAAGTTAAAAAATTGAAAAAAAATCAGTAGAAAAATGGGAGTAAAAACTAAATGACAAATAGGGTGGGATGGGGGGATGGTTTGGGTATTCTCTTTTCACTTTTATTTTTTATTCTTATTCTGATTCTTTCTGATGTAAGGAAAATGTTCAGAAATAGATTGTGGTGATGAATGCATAACTATATGATCATACTGTGAACAGTTGATTGTATACCATGGATGACTGTATGGTTTGTGAATATATTTCAATAAAACTGAATTAAAAAAAAAAAAAAAAAAAGTGAATGAATGCATTACTGCCAACATCTGGCCCTTGCTTTGCAGCTTCAGGTATTGCTAATGTTTTATTTTTTAGATCCCTCTGCAGGTAAAAGTCAGTTTACCTTCACCTGGCATAGCATACTGTACACTTTATTGCCCTGAACTCCCCAAAGATACATCATCAGTGGGTTGAACAAACTTAGCACAATGTGAACTGCTGGTGGATGTGCAGGTATTTTGATAATGGCTCCACAGAAAAAAACTGCTTTTGCTGCATTACAGGCACTCAAGCACAGCAGGTAAAAGACAGACAGACCCTGAATGAGGACAAAATGTAAGTGGCCTGCCTTCCAAGTGACCATCTTGGGAACTGTGTCACAGCTCAAAGATATTTCACAATCAGTCAAGGACAAAATTCATAGCAGCTACCAACTACAAAGAAAGGGGACCCACACCAAATTAGCTACTTTGGATATTGGAGACAGTATATCCCAAACAACAACAGCCCCCACCTCAAGTCATCAGACATATGGCCTCATTTGCATGAGGGCCTCAACAACAAATCATCTTAAAAGCAGGCTAGACAGCATTTAAAAAAAAAAAAAAAAAAAACCTTGTCATGTAGCCCCTAACTCCTTTAGATCCTGTGGAAGTAGAAATGTCTGTGACAAATCTCACAAAAGGCCTCTGGGCTTCTGAACTTGAAAACTTCCTCCTGCAGCTGAGAGGTAAGTGCTAGCATTACCGGGCACTAATTGAACCAATCTCCAACTGACATTCTTATCCTGCAATTCTGCACTAAATTCCATAAGCTGAGACAAGCCCAGTGTCTTAGTTTGCCACTTCTCCCATAACAAATACCACAGACCAAGTGACTTAAACAACAGGAGTTTATTGTCTCAGTTTTGGAAGACAGAAGTCAAAAATCAAGGTGTTGGCAAGATTATGCTTTCTCCAAAGTCTGCAGTGTGCTGGTGGTGGCTTGCTGGCAATCCCTAACTCAATCTCTGCTTCTGTCACATGGTTCTCCCTCCCCATCTGCTTCCTAATGTCTCTGAATTTCCTCTGTTTATGACTCCAGTCATATTGGATATTAAGGGCCACCCTGATTAAATTTGGTCACACCTTAACTAATAACATCTTCAAAGATCCTATTTACAAATGAGTTCACATCCACAGGACAGGGGATTAAGATTTGAACATGTTTTTGTGGGAGACATGATTCAACCCATAAGACTCAGAAAGTTCCATCGTGAGAAGAAAATGAACCCTCCAATTAAGGCCCCCGAGCTTTCAGGCATCTTTATGAACATGTGGCTGTCTACCCATAAGCCAGAAATAGTGCTTCTCTACTGTTTTATACAAGCTGCTGGTTTAAGGTCTCACCTACAAAATGGGCCACCTGACAAGAAAGCATCAATGACGAAAGAGTTCACCTACTTCCAAGGCAAGTAGAGCCCCTGGAATGCTACAGCCATCAGTGATGGTAAACAGCTGATAGCCCCTAGCAGTGGGTACTCTGTGCAGTTGACTGAACTTCAGATGGGACTTCTGGCCATGGAGTTCACCACCCCAAGATTTACTGAACTATACCTGTACATAGGCTCATGGGCTGTCATTAATGGCCTAGGTATATGGTCAGGCCTTTGGGCCACCCAGGATGGACTAATAAAGACATACCATATTGGATCCCCCATCGCCCCATGGAAACATATATTTAATCACAAACTCAATGTTTATTCTAGAGAAAGGCATTTAGACTAAAGAAGCCCCTCAGATATATGTGGCCATCATCTCCACTACAGACCAACAGATCTGTGTCATGAAGAATTGATATGGAGGAGAACCTAACATGGTGGCTAGGTGAGACAGGGCAAAAACAACACCTCCATGAAAAATACTAGATAAAAGCCAGAAAGTGACCCAGAACACCAGTTCCAGGGATGCACCAGCCGGACAAGCTCTGCTAAATCCACAGGGATTGTGCATTCGGTGAAACCGGGAATCTGCATTCTGAAACGAGTGAGTAAGCCGGCTGAAAGTCCGGTGGCCATGCTGCGGTGTGGGGAAACCACAGGTTGGCATTTGGAGACGGATTAGTTCTTTTTTTTTTAAAAAAAAAAAAAACCCCGGGAGCAGCTGCGGTTACAATGGTGAGAACCGCGCAGTGAAGCACGGCAGGAGTGGACTGTGCCAACGTCTCAGTGTCTGGTGCGGAGGATAGCCTGCTGCTGATTGTCTCAGGGCCAGGAGAGCAGAGGGAAGCCAAAAGGAGAAAGAAACCGCACCCCTTGCAGCCATCTCCCTGGCGGGTGGGGGACGCTCCTGCCTGGGGCCCAACCCACAGCCCAGAGCTGTGCCAAGAAACCCAGTGTGACGGAGAGTGTTTCCCGCAGCACCGCGCACATGCCACAATATCGGCTGTGGACAGTGGCCTTTAGTGCACCCACAGCTAACTGTCCCGGAGCTGGGAAGGCAGAGTTGTCCGAAAGGGGACAATTAACACGCCCCATTCAACCATCTTTACAGCAGGCTGGGAATGCCCCTGCATGGCCCGGCGGCTCAGGGCTTCCCTTGAGGGACAGCATGCACTTGTGACGTAGCACAGCCTTCCCTCAGCAGAGGTCCTGGAAGAGCACGGCTGAGAAGGGGGACCTGCTCAGAAATCCCAGGGACCCTACGCCAATACCAAGGACTTGTGGGTCAGTGGCAGACACAATCTGTGGCAAGACTGAAATGAAGGCTTAGACTCTTGCAACAGCCTTAAATCTCCGGGAACACCTGGGAGGTTTGATTATTAAAGCTCCCCTGCCTCCCTAACCACCCAGACACACGCCCCACATTCAGGGCAGACAGCACCAACAACACACCCAAACTTAGTGCACCAATTGAACCCCACAAGAATCAGGTCCCCACACACCACAAAGACAAAGTTGGGGAGAACTGACTTCAGGGGAATAGGTGACTCGCGGATGCCATCTGCTGGTTAGTTAGAGAAAGTGTACGCCACCAAGCTGTAGATATGACAAATTAGATCAGTATTTTTTATATCCAGAAAGAACCCTATCAAGTAAAGCAAATGCCAAGAGGCCAAAAACAACAGAAAATCTTAAAGCATATGATAAAACCAGAACAGACACAGTACCTGGCGCAATTAATCAAAGAACTAACGACAAACAACGAGAGCATGACACAGGATATAAAGGACATGAAGAGCATGGCACAGGATATAAAGGACATAAAGAAGACCCTAGAAGAGCATAAAGAAGAAATTGCAAGAGTAAATAAAAAAACAGAAGATCTTATGGAAATAAAAGAAACTGTTGGCCAAATTAAAAAGACTCTGGATACTCATAATACAAGATTAGAGGACGCTGAACAACAACTCAGCCTCCTCGAGAACCACAGAATGGAAAATGAAAGAACAAAAGAAAGAATGGGGGAAAAAATCAAAAAAATCAAAATGGATCTCAGGGATATGATAGATGAAATAAAACATCCAAATTTAAGACTCATTGGTGTCCCAGAAGGGGAAGAGAAGGGTAAAGGTCTAGAAAGAGTATTCAAAGAAATTTTCAGGGAAAACTTCCCCAACCTTCTACACAATATAAATACACAAAGCATAAATGCCCAGCGAACTCCAAATAGAATAAATCCAAATAAATCCACTCCAAGACATATTCTGATCACACTGTCAATCACAGAAGAGAAGGAGCAAGTTCTGAAAGCAGCCAGAGGAAAGCAATTCACCACATACAAAGGAAACAACATAAGACTAAGTAGTGACTACTCAATGGCCACCATGGAGACGAAAAGGCAGTGGCATGACATATTTAAAATTCTGAGAGAGAAAAATTTACAACCAAGAATACTTTATCCAGCAAAACTCTCCTTCAAATTTGAGGGAAAGCTTAAATTTTTCACAAACAAATGCTGAGAGATTTTGCGAATAAAAGACCTGCCCTACTTCAGATACTAAAGGGAGCCCTACCGACAGGAAAACAAAGAAAGGAGAGAGAGAGATATAGAGAAATTTAACAGACATATATAGAACACTACATCCCAAATCACCAGGACACACATTCTTCTCTAAGTGATCACGGATCTTTCTCCAGAATAGACCATATGCTGGGACATAAAACAAGCCTCAATAAATTAAAAAAAAAATTGAATTTATTCAAAGCACATTCTCTGACCACAATGGAAAACAAATAGAAGTCAATAACCATCAGAGACTTAGAAAATTCACAAACAACTGGAGGGTAAAAATGAGGGGGAGATGAAAATATTCCCAGATAATCAAAAGCTGAGGGACTTCATCACCAGTAGATCAGTCCTATAAGAAATGCTAAAGGGAATTGAGCAGGCTGAAAGGAAGGGACACTAAACAATTGACAGAAACCACATGAAGAAATAAAGATTTCCAGTAAAGATCACATGGTAAATATAAATACCAATACAACCATAGTTTTGATTTGTAACTCCACTGTTTACTTCCTACAGGATCTAAAATACATAAACTATAATGATAAATCAGTGGTTTTGGACTCAATGTAAAATATGTGATTTTTGACAAGAACTACATAAAGGTGGGGGAATGGAGGAGTATAGGAACATAGTTTACGTGTCCTATTGAAGTTAAGATGGTATCAAAGAAAAACAAGATTGTTATAGATTTAAGAGGTTAAATTTAAACCCCACGGTAAACACAAAGTATCAGAGAATATGACCATAGAGATGAAAAGTAGACTATGGGTTATGAGAAGTGGGGGAAGGGGCAACGGGGAGTTAAAAAATGAGTGTAGGGTTTCTGTTTGGAGTGAAGTGAAATTTCTAGTAATGGATGATGGGAAGGTGATAGCATTGCAACATTCTAAATGTGATTAATCCCACTAATGTAATGCTAGGGAGGGGTTGGAATGGGAAGATTTAGGCTGTATATATGTTTCCACAATTGGAAAAAAAAAAAAAAGACAGTCTAAATAGATAATGACAATTAAATGCCACAGATGATCCTGGATGGGATCTGAGGATGGAGGAGAGGAGGCAGAAAGGGACACAGTTGGGACAAAAGAAAGAAAAAAAAGGGAATATAGAATGTAAGCTTTGTATCAATGTTGAATTTCTTGAACTTCTTAGCTGCGCTTAATGGGATTGCATAAAAGAATGTTCTTGTTCATGGGAAATGTATATGTGAATTATATTGTTTGTTCAAGGATGTGTGCAGCTTGCTCTCATATGTTCAGAAGACAGAGCAATAGATGATGGATGATAGGGAAGGAGGGAGGGAGAGAGGGAAAGAAAGAAATGGTGGTGTGACAGGATGTTCAAGTTGGTGGATCGGGGTATTGGGGGAGGGGGGTTGGGGTATGCTGGAGTTCTGTGTATGGGGTTTGTATTGTTTCTGGAACTGTTCCTATTAGTTTGAATTTATTTCAAAACAAAATTTAAAAAAAAAATTGATATGCCCCTCTTCACAATAAAGGATTTGATAAGCCACTCAACTCCAAGTACTGTATTCTTTGCCAACCCTAACACTCTTCAATGATGAATTCTACAGGGCCAGCTGGTCTTTCCTCTACTTACAAGTTGCATGAAGTGATACTCCCATCTACTTACCTGAGCTCCTAGGCACTCAAGGCTTTTACACCTGCTTTGACCTCAATGGATGAATGGACAGATGGTTTCATTTTGCTCAAATCTATGTGGACAAACTTGTACACTTATTTGTCTTGGGTGGTTTCTCTCTACCTCCCTCTTCTTATAATAAATTGGCACCTCTTAGGTCCAGAAAAAGGACAATCTGGCTCATCTCTAAGAGGGGTAACAGATCTCAACTGATCAGGTGTGAACATGTCTGACTCCAGGAAGTACACAGTGACCAAGGGAAGATGAATATGGACAAATATCCTTTTCCTACTCTTCCAGGCAGTAATTCCTCATAACATTAATTATGTCATCCCCTAAGCCAGCTGCAAAGCCCAAGGGTCAGGGATGTATTAAAACCAATTTGGATGGCCCTGGAGGTTCACTTCCTGCCTTACAACAATGCAAGAATATATTGATTCCAGCCCCTAAGCTCTTGAGGGTCCCCTTTTCTAATAAAGCCAACTCTTCTACTAGGGAGCTTCCATTTTACATAATTGTATAATTACTCTGTTCGCCCTCCCACTTCCCCACAAACATGTGGATCACTATGGGGCAAGATCCTTCTATACACATAAACCATTTAAGTCTAGCATAAGTGGTAGGGTAACAGAAGCTTAGAAAATTGTGCACATTCAACTTCTAATCTGCTTGTTTTCACTCAGTAAGCCTTATTTTATATTTGTACCATGAGGCACAATATCATATTAAATTGAATCGCTTTCCATATCAGAAAACTTCCATATTCTATTGTGAAAAGTTATATTCCCCTGTTGATTCACACTTGATGAAAAATATTCCTTAATCAGAGACTGCCCATCAATAGCAGGGACTCTCACTCTTAATTTTGAAGTCACATGCTCAAGAAAGTAGATATGTGGGTAAGATGAAAGACTGAGTACACTAATGGCCCCAAATCCTAACTCCTCCCTCTACCTGACCTTTTGCCTAGTAACTTTGTGGTACCTTCTCACTCTGACTCTGGGTTTGAAAATGCTAGCAAATGAAATAAAACAGAGGCCTGAAAAGCATGTACCGTTTGGGTCTTGTCTTGCTTGTTCCCTTGCTCCTGCCAGGAGAATATGCCCAGGCTAGCCTGCTGAAGGGGTATGAGAGACGTGTGGAGGATCAATTACCCCAGCTAACAGTGAGCTACCCAGAAGCATGAACTCCCAGCCAACAGCAAGCCTATGCCGATATGCAAGCAAGCCCTGCCAAGACCAAAAGAGCAATGCAGCCTAAACCATGATCCAGACTCAAACTAATACAGGGTTTTTGTTTTAAGCCACTGAGTTTTGGCAGTGACTCAGTATGCATCACTATATGTGAAATAAGATACAGAAGGTACCAAGGGTAGTTTAAAACTGCTCAGGATCTTCATCCCTATCACCTATTCCACAGTGGCTGGTTTTATCAAGAGCTGATTTCTTTCTCTGTTGCCCATGTAAATTTTAGTTTAATCTGACTGGAGTAGATTACAATGACAGAAGCAATGGGTTGACATTGGTTTGTCCAGTGTCAGTGGCAGGTGCCAACCTGCTTTGGGTGGAACAATTTTCTGTGGGTGTTGAAAGCTCTGAATACGGCTGAGAGGAAGAGGATAACAGGTGGCTGGGCAAGGTACCCAGAAGCTTCCTGGGTGGTTGAGTCAGAATCTAAGGATCAAATAAAAAGGGATAAGCAACTGGAAACCTAGAGATCACAATCTTAAATGATAAAATAGAACCAACATGAGAAAGATTCAGTAAATCCAACAAACAGGCAAATTAACAAGGAAAGAATTCAAGATCCTAATAGAACAATCTGAAAGAAAATGTAGTAAAAGAAGTTAAAAACTCAAAGGACTGGGAGCCTGATTCAATGCTTCAGGGTTCCATCCCCGAACAGAAGCTTTGAACAACCAGCAAGAACTGACAGAAACACCTTTCTCAAAGCTCCAGAAATCAGTCAAAAGACTGCTGTAACAGGGCTAGTGCAGAATCAAGAAAAAGATGTCTATAAAGCTATATGATCTCCTGGCACCTTGGCTGGCCCCTCCCCAAACCTTGCTAGCTTGGGGCGGAGCAGGCCCACGCTCCCAGTGTGAGCATCCCTGGTACCAGTTCCAGAGGGAGCAGAATAACCTTCATGCACATACTGGGAGTATGTTTGTCTGGCACAATCTGTTTGGTGGTACCATGAGGGACTCACCATTCTAGAACTTACCATTCCAGAACTTGCCATCCCAGAATCTGCCCTGTATGTATAAGGTAGCTTAGAGAGCTCTCCTTCAGAACCCCATGGAAGAATAGTCAAGTCATGCTGCCTAAGGCAAGGGACTGCTGGCTGTAGAACACACAGTGCAGTGCCTGGGAACATAAGGAGACTGTTTCTTAGGGAAGAGGGGACATTTGTAAGCACGTGTGCTGGTTTGGATAGATTATGTTCCCCAAGAAAAAACCATGATCTTTTAATCCAATCTTGTGGGATATTTGGATTACATTGTTTCCATGGAGATGTGACTCACCCAACTGTAGTTGATAACTCTAATTGAATTATTTCCATGGAGGGGTAGCCCCACCCATTCAGCATGGGTCTTGATTAGTTTACTGGAGTCCTTTAAAAAGAGCCATTACAGGCCCAGACAACTGCAGCTGAGAGAGACATTTTGGAGATGGCCATTGAAAACAGACTTTTTCTGATGCTTTGGAAATGCTAGCCCAGAGTTTGCTCCAGAGAAGCAGAGAGAGGACAAAACACCCCAAGAGCAACATTTTGGAACACTATTTTGAAATACAACCTAAGAGCAAAGGAAGAAGATGCCAGTCACATGCCTTCCCACCTGACAGAGGTGTTCTATACATCATTGGCCATTCTTCAGTGAAGGTACCCTATTATTGATGCCTTAGTTTGGACACTTTTATGGCCTTAGGACTGTAACTCTGTAACCAAATACACCCCCTTTATAAAAGCCAATCCATTTCTGGTGTTCTACAAAATGGCAGCATTAGCAAACCAGAACAGCATGTAAATGAGGAAATTCATAGAGCTGCACCCAAGACAAGCATGCACATAACGGATCAGGGTGGGTCCCCACACCTTGGCATGGAGATACTCTCTAAACCCATTGTATAGATAAACTCTGAAGGACGGCACTTACACAGATCAATCTGCCAAGACTGGGAAAGGTGTTTGCATTTTTTTGCTTTTCTTTTTGTTAGTTCCTGGCATTCAAGGAAACCTTTGTCATAACACAAATTGAATACAAGCTTAAGGAACAGAAGCCTCAGAATCTAAATTCCATTGATAACACATAAAATATAAAAATATCCAGTTTCAACAAAAGATTACAGAGAAAGAAACAGGAAGTGATGGCCCAGGTAAAGGGCAAGATTAAAGCATTAGAAACCATCAATGAGAAGCATCATATCTGGGACATACCAGACAAAAACTTTTAAAAATGATCCCAAATATACTCAAATTGCTAAAGGAAAACATGGACAAAGACCTAAAGGAAATCAGGAAAAGGACAGATGAACACAAACAGAATTATCAATAGAGAGATGGAAATTATGAAAATGAACCCAACAGCTGAAGACCACAGTAAGAGAAATTAAAAATTCCCTGGAAGGATGAATCTGGACCCAATACCATGGGATTGAGAACATCTTCTTGACCTAAAAGGGGGATGCAAAATGAAACAAAGTTTCAGTGGCTGATTCCAAATGGAGTTGAGAAGTCACTCTGGTGGGCACCCTTATGCACTATATAGATAACCCTTTTCAGGTTTTAGTGCAGTGAAATCGCTACAAATAAATACCTGAAACAATCAAACTACAACCCAGTAACCTTTTCTCTTGAAAATGATCGTATAGCAATGCAGCTTACAAGGGGTGACAGTGTGATTGTGAAAGCCTTGTGGATCGCAGTCCTTTTATCCAGTGTATGGATGGATGAGTAGAAAAATGGCAACAAAAAACTAAATGAAAAATAGAGTGGAGGGGTGATTTGGGTGTTCTTTTTTACTTTTGTTTTTTATTCTTTTTTTCACTTTTTCTGTACAAGGAAAATGTTCAAAAAATAGACTGGGGTGATGAATGCACAACTATATGATGGTACTGTGAACAACTGATTGTATACTTTGGATGACTGTATGGTATGTGAATATATCTCAATAAAAATGAATTTTAAAAAAAAATCCCTGGAAGGGTTCAACAGCAGATGGGAGCTGGGAGAAGAATCAGTGAATGTGAAAATAAGACAAGTGAAATCATACAGTCTGAGGAGCAGAAAGAAGAAAGAATGAAGAAAAGTGAACAGAACCCAAGAAACCTGTGGGACACCATCAAACTTAGCAATATACATATTGTGTAAATTCCAGAAGAAGAGATAAAGGGACAGAAAATATTCAAGGAAATAATGGCTGAAAATGTCCCAAACTTAACAAATGACACGAATATACACACACACGACACCCAATGAATTCCAAATAGGATAAATCCACATGGAGCCAGACAATGTTATTTTATAATCAAACTGTTGAATGCCAAAGATAAGGAGAGAATTCTAAGAGCCACAAGAGAAGCAATGTGTAACAAACAAGGGAACTTCAATAATATTAAGGGCCAATTCCTCATTAGAAACCATGGAGGCAAGACAGCAATAAGAGGACATATGCAAAGTGCTGAAAGCAACAACGGTCAACCAAGAATTCCATCTCTGGCAAAAATGTCTCAAAAATGAGGGAGAAAGGTGGGGCAAGATGGTGGTGTAGGGAGGTGTGGAATTTAGTTAGTCCTCTAGAGCAACTAGTAATTAGCCAAGAATAACTAGTAAATAGTCTGGAACAACTGTTGGGGGGTATCCATGACTGAATGCTCACTGTACATCAGTCTGGAATGGGTGATCCGCTGAGATCACAGCATAAAACTGTTAGTAAAGCTCCCCAAACTGCAGAGCTGGTGCCCCCTCCCCACTGGCACCACAGGCTGAGCTGAAACAGTTCCCTGTGAAAAAAGAAGCAGGTTACCTGGAGCAAGGGAAAGTAACTGAACCAAGCTTCAATTGCAGTTTTAATTCACAAATTTGGACTACTAAATACAAGCTATGAGCACAGATAAACCCAGAGCAAGCAGGAAAGGAATCCTGATGTCTTTTCCGGCAGAGAGGAGACAGGGCTGATGGGAAAATAATAGATAGATAGATAGATAGATAGATAGATAGATAGATAGACAGACAGACAGACAGACAGACAGACAGATAGATAGACAGATAGATAGATAGACAGGCTTCTGGGGACAGCTGGGCTCAGAATACCGGAAAACAGCTGTGTCCCAAGAAAGCGCGCACGGTGAACCGAGTACCAACTCTGGCTCTCGACTGGCAAAACTAGGGGGCTGGGGACCGCCTCCAAAAAGGGGACTTCTTTCTTTTTCCTTTTTCCTCTTATTCTAAGTAGCTCATTAGAGAAAGCCTCACAGTTTTCAATTGTCAGCAAAGAACCAAGCAAAGGTGAAGTTAAGATAGTTAGACAAAGGAAGAAGTCAAGTGAAAGGTAATTCCCTAAAGGGCATATCTTCCCTAAGAAAAGAGGGGTGGGGGGCAGCTCAAGCAGCTGCCTTCCCTCAAAGAATTCTGACCCTAGGGTCTGGGCAGCGGTGGTGGGGGAACAGAAACAGATTAAGCTTGGCTTTTGGCTCATCCTTGGCCCCTGGTAGGGACAGAGTCTGCTGAGAATTAAAAGCATCACACCTCTTTACTCCAGTGGGGAGCTGCGGGCTGACAAGAGCCACTTGCTGGGCAAAAAAGGAAAAGCACAGAGTCTAGGGGCCTCACAGGGAAGTCTGACAATCTGCTGGGTCTCATCCTCAGGGAAACTTGAACTGATTACATCCTTCTCCTGAGACCTGGGCCCATCTGGTCTGGGAAAATCTGATTGGGGTAATCAAGGAAACCAGATGCCTAGACAAAAAACTACAAGTGACATTAGGAAAAATGAAGATATGGCCTAGTCAATGGGAAAAACTTACACTTCAAATGAGATTCAGTTGAAACAACTAATTAAAGATGTTCAAACAAATCTTCTAAAACAAATCAACGAGCTGAAGGAAAATGTGGCAAAAGAGATGAAGGATATAAAAAGACACTGGGTGACCATAAAGAATTCATAATCTTGAAAAAACAAATGGCAGAAGTTAAGGGAATGAAAAGCACAATAGAAGAGATGAAAAACTCAATGTAGACCTACAAGAGCAGATTTGAAGAGGCAGAAGAAAGGATCCATGAACTAGAGAACAGGATATCTGAAATCCTACACACAAAAGAACAGATAGGGAAAAGAATGGAAAAATATAAGAAGCATCTCATAGAACTGAATGACAAAATGAAGTGCACAAATATATGTGTCATGGATATCCAGGAAGGAGAAGGGAAAAAGGGCAGAAACAATAATGGAGGAAATTATCACCGAAAATTTCCCATCTCTTATCTAAGACATAAAATTGCAGATCCAGGAAGTGCAGCATACCCCAAACAGAATAGATCTGAGCAGACGTACTCCAAGATACTTAATAATCAGATTATCAAATATTAAAGACAAAGAGAGAATTCTGAAAGCAGCAAAAAAAAACACAATTCATCACACACAAAGGAAGCTCAATTAGACTATATACAGATTTCTCAGTAGAAATCATGGAGGCAAGAAGGCAACAGTATGATATATTTAAGATACTGAAGGAGAAAAACTGCCAACCAAGAATTCTATATCTGGCAAAACTGTCCTTCAAAAATGAGGGTGAGTTTAAAATATTTTTAGACAGACACTGAGACAGTGTGTGAACAAGATACCTGCTCTATAAGAAATACTAAAGGCAGCACTACAGGCAGATAGGAAAAGACAGGAGAGAGAGGTTTGGAGAAGAGTGTAGAAATGAAGACGATCAGTAAGGGTAAAAAGAGAGAGAGAGAAAATAAATAAGATATGACATATAAAATCCAAAAGACAAAATGGTAGACAGTAGACACTACATTGAGTGAAATTAGCCAGAAACAAAAGGACAGATACTGTATGATCTCACTAATATGAACTAACATTAATGAGCAAAACCTGAGAGTTAAAATTGAGAACACAGGTTATCAGGAGATATAAAGAGGGTAGAGATTGGGCATGGCGATGAAGGAGTACAAAATTTTCAACAGGATTGATTGTATAGATCCAGAAAAGGATAGCACAATACTGTGTGATGGACCACAATATTGTAAGAACTCTGAACAAAGATGAGTGTGAGTATGGTTGAAAGAGGAAGTCTGGGGCATGGATGACACCAGAAAGAAAGACAGAAGGTAAAGACTGAGACAGTATAACTTAGTGAAACCTAGAGTGGTCAATGATGGTGATTTAATGTACTAATATACGAATATTTTTACATGAGGAAGAACAAATGAACGTCAACATTGCAAGGTGTTGAAAACTGGACGGAATAGGGGAAAAAATACAATTAATGCAAACTAGAGTCGATAGTTAACAATAACACTGTGTTCTAGTTTGCTAATGCTGCAGAATGCAAAACACCAGAGATGGATACGCTTTTATAAAATGGGGGTTTATTTCACTACACAGTTACAGTCTTAAGGCCACAAAACGTCCAAGGTAACACATCAGTAATCGGGTACCTTCACTGGAGATGGCCAATGGCGTCCGGAAAACCTCTGTTAGCTGGGAAGGCACATGGCTGGCGTCTGCTCCAAAGTTCTGGTTTCAAAATGGCTTTCTCCCGGGATGTTCCTCTCTAGCAAGCTTGCTCCTCTTCAAACCGTCACTCACAGCTGCACTCTGTTCAGTCTCTTTGAGTCAGCATGTTTTATATGGCTCCACTGATCAAGGCCCACCCTGAATGGGTGGGGTCACACCTCCATGGGAGTATCCCACCAAAGTCACCACCCACAGCTGGGTGGGGCACATTCCAAGCAAATCTAACCAGCACCAAAACGTCTGTCCCACAAGACCACAAAGATAATGGCATTTGGGGGACACAATACATTCAAACCGGCACATTCCACCCCCTGGACCCCAGAAAAACATATTCTTTCCAAATACAAAATACATTCATCCCACAATACCACAGAAACTTAAATCATTTCAGTAACAATAGTTAAGTATAAGATCCCATCAAAATCAAATATAGGCGTGGTCAGTCCTAAGGCATACTTTTCCTTTAGCTTTGGATCTGTGGACTTAGAACAAGTTATATGCTTCCAATATACAAAGGAGGGACATTCATAGGATAAACATTCCCATTGCCATAAGGTGAAACAGTAAGGAAAACAGGGTTAACAGGACCAAAACAGTTCTTAAAACCTGCAGGACAAACTCCATTAGATTTCAAAGTCTGAGAGTCATTTACAGAACAACGTTGCATCCTTGAGGCTTGAGAAAGCAGGAGCCTAACCCTTCCTAAGGGCCTTTTCGGCAGCCCTTTCCTCTCCAAATGCTTAGGTGAGTGCTCCAACATACCCACACATTGGGGAGACCACCTTCTCGGCCCCACCCTCCTCAAAGATCGGGGCAGCTCCCGATTCCCTTCCATCTCCGGGGTACACGCTCAACCCGTTCAGAACAGTGTGGTGGCAGCCAGGCTCTCCCCAATTCCCTGGGAATGTGCTCCAACCTCTTTGGGACCTGAGGTGGCAAAACTCTTCCAGAGCATTGAGGCGGAAAGCCCGCCCTCGACCTCCAGGGCAAACTCACCCTTTCCATGCATGTGGGCTGCTCCACTCTCCCAGCCCGAGACCTCCTGACTCCAGACCTCAACCTCCATGGCTCTGTCTTTGAAGAAATTTTTCCTTCAGTTTGTTCCTTGTCTGTCTCCTCCATTCCAGACTGGCAATGGCTCTGTCTATAAAGATCTCGCAAAAATTCTGTTGGCTTTGCATGAGGCACGCAGGGGTCAAAGCCATCAGACAATAGGACTTTCCACAAATCCTTTCTGCTTAACTCCTTTTCCAATCTTGGCTTGTACTGAAATGGTGGCTGGGTTCCATGTTTGGTTACATCCTCACGTTGGGCTGTAGCTTCTGGGATTCCACCCCCTGGAGGCTCATAATTTTCAGCTTCTGGTCTCTTTGAACCCAAGAGTTCAGTTCTAAGTTTATCTCTTTCCGCTCGCATTTTACTATAAGCTGCAAGGAGAAGCCAGGTTACGTCCTCCACATGTAGTCTGGAGATCTCCTCAGCTAAGTATTCCAGGTTGTTGCTTCCAGATTCCTCCTTCCATCTAACACCAGGACTCAATTTTGCCAAATTCTGTGCCACTTTAAAACAAGGATCACCTTTCCTCCAGTTTACAACACATTCACCATTTCTGTTCAAGGCCTCGTCAGAAGTATCTTTAGAGTCCATATTTCCATAAACAGTCTCTTTAAAGCAGTTTTGGCCTTTTCTATCAAGCTCCTCAAAATTCTTCCAGAATATTCCCCTTATCCATTTAAAAAGCCATTCCAACATGTTTGGTATTTGCAAACTCAGCAGCAAAAGCACCCCACTCTCGGTACCAAAATCTGTCTTAGTTTGCTAATGCTGCAGAATGTAAAACACCAGAGATGGATTGGCTTTTATAAAAAGGGGGTTTATTTGGCTATACAGTTACAGTCTTAAGGCCATAAAGTGTCCAAGGTAACACATCAGTAATCGGGTACCTTCACTGGAGGATGGCAAATAGCGTCCGGAAAACCTCTGTTAGCTGGGAAGGCACATGGCTGGTATCTGCTCCAAAGTTCTGGTTTCAAAATGGCTTCTCCCAGGACATTCCTCTCTAGCAAGCTTGCTCCTCTTCAAATAACATCACTCACAGCTGCACTCCGTTCAGTCTCTTTGAGTCAGCACATTTATATGGCTCCACTGATCAAGGCCCACCCCGAATGGGCGGGGCCACACCTCCGTGGAAATATCCCATCAGTTATCATCTACAGTTGGGTGAGGCGTATCTCCGAATCCAAACATTCCAACTTAATCCCCACTATTATGTCAGCCCCACAAGATTGCATCAAAGAATATGGCTTTTTCTGGGGGACATAATACATTCAAACCGGCACACACTGTAATATGCTTCCATTAATTGTAACAAAGGCAATATACCACAGCTAAAGGTCTATGGGGGGGGGATATTAGGGAGTGGTATGGGATTCTTGGTGTTATTGTCCAACCTTTTCATTCTATTGTTTTATTTTAATTCTTCCTTTTATTTTTTTATTCATTTTTTTTTCTCTTCATCTTTCTTTATGGAAGAAATGGAAATGTCCTCAAATAGATTGTGGTGGTAAATGCATAACTATGTGATTATACCAGGAATCACTGATGCTTAGTTAGAATGCATTGTATGGTCTGTGAATAAAACTATTTAAAAAATAAACAGAGGGATACAAGCACTGGAGAAAATGTGGAGGGATGTACCTATTCACTGCTGATGAGGAAGTAGAATGAATGGTGCAGCCCATCTGGAAGGCAGTGTAGTGGTATCACAGGAAGCTAATATGGGGTTGCCATATGGTCCTGCAACCTTCTTATTGGGTGTATACTTGGAGCAACTGAGAGCAGGTACTGAGTGGACATCTGCATACTGGTGTTTGTGGCGACAGTATTCACAATTTGCAATCGATGGAGGTGGCCTAAGGGTACATCAACTGATAAACGGAGTTGTGAATTATGGTGTATACATACAATGGAACACTGAGCAGCAGCAAGAAGGAATGAAGTTCTAAGGTATGCAAGTAGGTGAATGGACCTTGAGGACAGTGTTTATAAGCCAGAAACAAAGAAAAGACAAACAATTTAATGCCTCACTAATATGGCCTAACAATAATGTGCAAACCTGAGAACTGAATCTGGGAGCATGGGTTATCAGTGAAAGGCTTATTGTAAAGGTTCCTAGATTATAAGCACTTATAGCAGTCATAGCTATTCATGAATTGTAATGGTTATTTCTAAATTCTGAGGTACTGAGCTGTTTGTGTGTGACCTGGGACATGACAACATATGACAACATGCAACATGACTCCCAGGGGTGTAGGTCTTCCTGGCAATGTGTGACATGAATCCTGGGGATGAGCTTGGATCTGACACTGTGCCAGTTTGAATGTATTATGTCCCCCCAAATGCCATTATCTTTGATGTAATCTTGTGTGGGCAGATGTTATCAGTTTTGATTAATTTCCTCGAGTGTTTCTTTGGAGATGTGCCCCACCCAGTTGTGGGTGATGACTCTGGATATTTCCATGGAGGCGTGGCCCCACCCATTTAGGGTGGGCTTTGATCAGTAGAGCCATATAAGAGCTGACATAACAGAATAAACTCAGTGCAGCTGAGAGTGAACTTTTTGAAGAGGCGCTACAGCCAAGAGGGACACTTCGAAGAAAGCACAGGAGCTGCAGATGAAAGAAAGTTTGAAGACAGCTGTTGAAAGCAGACTCTTGCTCCGGAGAAGCTGAGAGAGGACAAATATCCCAAGTGCAACTAAGAGTGACATTTTTGAGCAAATGCAGCCTAGAGAGGAACATCCCAGGAGAAAGCCATTTTGAAACCAGAACTTTGGAGCAGATGCCAGCCGCATGCCTTCCCAGCTAACAGAGGTTTTCCGGACACCGATGGCCATCCTCCAGTGAAGGTACTCGATTGCTGATGTGTTACCTTGGACACTTTATGGCCTTAAGACTGTAACTGTGTAACCAAATAAACCCCCTTTATAAAAGCCATTCCATTTCTGGTGTTTTGCATCCCAGCAGCATTAGCAAACTAGAACAGACACCATAGGATTGAGAAAGCCTTTTTGACCAAATGGGGAAAAGAAATGAAACAAAATAAGTTTCTGAGAGATTTCAAATGGAGTTGACAGGTCACTGGAGGGCATTCTTATGTGCTATATAGACATCCCCTTTTAGTTTTTAATGTACTGGAATAGCTAGAAGGAAATACCTGAAACTGTCAAACTGCAACCCAATAGTTTTGATTCTTGAAGAATTGCATAACTATGTACCTTACATGGTGTGACTGTGTGATTGTGAAAACCTTGTGGCTCACACTCCCTTTATCCAGTGTATGAACAGATGAGTAGAAAAATGGGTACAAAAAACTAAATGAAAAATAGGGTGGGATGGGTACGGATGGAATGCTTTGGGTATTCTTTTTTTCTTTTATTTTTATTCTTATTTTTTATGGGGGGGAGTAAGTAAGATGTTCAAGAATTGACTGTGGTGATGAATGCACAACTATATGATGGTACTGTGAACAACTGATTGTATACTGTGGCTGACTGTATGGTGTGAATTTTTTTAAAAATGCGCAAAGGACTTCAATAGACATTTCTCCAAAGATACACAAATGGCCAATAAGCACTTGAAAAGATGTTCAACATTATCAGCCATAAGGCAAAAGCAAATCAAAACTATAATGAGATACTACTTCACACCTACTAAGATGGATATTATTTTAAAATGGAAAAAATTGTTGGTGAGGATGTGGAGACACTGGAACCCCCATGCATTGATAGTGGGAATGTAAAATGGTACAGCCACTGAGGAAAAGTTTGGCAGATCCTCCAAAAGTTAAAGAATTACCATATGACCCGGAAAACAGAGAAACAGATACCAGTGCACCAATGTTCGTAACAGCACTATTCACAATAGACAAAAGGTGGAAACAACTCAAGGGTCCATCAACAGATGAATGAACAAATTGTTGTATATACATACAATGGAATATTACTCAACTATAAAAAGGAAGTTCTGATACCTGCTATAACGTGGATGAAACTTGAAAACATTATGCTAAGTGAAATGAGCCAGACGCAAAAGACAAATATATGATTCTATTCATAGGAAACATCAAAAATAAGAGACAGAAAGCAGATTACACATTATTAGGGGCTAGAAGGAACAGGGAGTTAATGCTTAAACTGTATAGTTTGTATTTGGGTTGATCATAAAGTTTTCGTAATGTGTGGTGGTGAAGGTAGCACAACATTGTGAACATAATAGCACTGAATTGTATTTTTCAATGCAGTTAAAGGAGGAAATTTTAGGTTCTATAAATGTTACTAGGATAAAAATTAAAAAAAAAAACCAAAGAACTGTACAACACAGTGAACCCTATTGTAAACAATGGACTATGGTTAATAGAATTACTAAAATGTTCTTTCATGAATTATAACAAATGTACCACACTTATACAAGGTGTTAGTAATAGGGTGTTATATGGGAACTCTGTATTTTATGCATGATTTTTCTGTAAACCTACAACTTCTCGAATAAAAAAAATTCTATCAAAAATTTTTTTATCGAGATTAGCACAGGTATAGAAAAAAGGCCTAAGAAAGAACAGTAGATCCATGCATACACATCAACTTAGTAAACAGGCATTATGTATCAGAGGAGCAAGAGGTCACAAGCTGAAATAAACTAGAAGGGCATGAGGTACTCACACCATACACAAAAAATTAACGTAGAATTAAGTTCTAAATATAAAACTCAAATCTTTAAGTTTTATCTGACCTTGAGATAACTACAGAAACCATGTTAAAATAGATATCACTGACAGCAAGAAAATCTCAAGGTATATTTCTAAGGATAATATCCATAATATGCCAAGAACTTTCAAATGAGGAACAAAAAACTCAAAATGGAAAAAAAGAAAAAGGATATAAACAACTCACAGAAGTGTGGAACCATAAAAGGTCAATTAACAAATGAAAAGATAACATGGATCACTGGTAATATGAGGAATAAAGAATGGGATACCACTTCAGTCCCAGATAGATGGGCAAAAATATTAAGTTGAATTAATGTTAAATTCAGGTCAACAGTAGAGAAACAATCACTCTCATACTCTGCTGATGGGAATATAAACTGGTATCACCATTTTGAAGTCCCATATGGAAATATTTTAGCCATGTTCACATTGTACACATTCCCTTCAACCCAACATTTTATTTCTAAGTACATACCAAACAAATAAAATCTTGTGCACAAGAAGAAATGTTCAAGTATCCTTGTTCATTGTAACATTGTTTGAAATGGTCAAAAACTGAAAATCACATTAAAATTTTTGTATTAACTGGGAAATGATAAATTGTAGCATATTCATACAACGTAATACCATACAGTGCTTAAAATGAGTGAACTAGAATTACATGTATCAGATAAATTTCAAAAACTATTCATTGAGAAAAGCTATGAAATGATACATCTAGCACAAAACCATGCCATACATTATTTAAAGATACATCTGTATATATAGTACAGACAATAAAAACATAGACAGGAAGGATATCCAACAAATTCAAGAAAGTATTTACTTTTGGAAAATGAAGAATGAAATTAAGAGGTGTAGTACTTTAAAAGTATAACTTTTTGTTTTTTAAACAAGAGGAACTTGAAGCAAATATGGCAACATGTTATGATCTACTAAATCTGGGTGTTGTCTACAACAGGTTTTATTATAATCTCTACTTCTAGTGTTAGAAATATTTCAAAAATTAAAAATAACAGTAGCCAAATACAAAGGTATCTGGGAAAAAAACAATACTTCCCACTTTTTATTAAACCAATTTTCTATGATATGCATTACATGTAGAATTAATTAAATGTAGTCTAAAAAATAAAACCATTTTGTTTTTATTTTTACTTAATTCTATTTCGTTTTGGGGTAGTCAGATCTACAAAAATTTCTTAAACTGATTATTTAATTTCTCATAAGAGCATCACCAATTTTAACTCTCCTAGTGGGGGTACATCCTTAAACATGCTATGACAGACACTGTTCATTTCCCAATTCAATGGCCCTTTTCCCTTCCTAGCAGAACCATTTTTGTTCAAGTGTCAGAAGGCTATACACTTCAAAGGGTGGGCCCTTTCACAAACAAGGGGGAGGAATCTTGATTCCTTTAAGCCAATTACAGTAATTCCATTCTCCATGCCAATAACTGATTTAGGAATGGACATTTAATGTATTCTGACTAATAAGTCAAGGAGGTGTAGTCTACCAAGGGGCTTCTGTAAAAGGGAATACTTTAGAGAGACAAAGAATAATTCTTATTTCCTTCTCTTCTGACCTTTGGATATTTTGTGCAAATGATGATGTTGCTACCTTCTTGATACACCACAATTTTCCTTACTGTTTAAGATACTTTATAGGATTTCTGCTCCTTGAAGCTGAATGCATATTGATATAACATCTTTAATCAAAACAAAACACAAAAGTCTGAAGAATGTACAAATTCCAATGAGTTCTTGGTGACTATAAAGACCTTGTTATTCTCATACAGGCCGGAGGCAGGAATTTCGCAAACTATACAAATAGTTGTAGCTTTTCCAGAACCACTCAAGTTTCCCAATCACTGAACTCTCCAAAAAAGAATGTGCCTATTTTGTTTTTTAGCATTGTTAGTCACATTTAGAATTGTGATGGAGTCCAAATTTGCTGCTCTGGCAGTATTTGAAGGAGTGTAGCTCATAACTTTCCTTTGTAACTCTTCATACATAGCTTCTTAAAAATGTTTGAATGTGTATTCCAACTTTCCAAAAAGAGGGAAAGCTCATGGCTAGGAACTGGACTTGTTTTTTTTCTATCTTTTCCCCAAGCCAGGTAAGATGTGGTATCCAGTATTCAATGCAGGTACTCAATAATGCTATACAATCAACTCCTAGAACTTTGGAGAAAGCTTTTCATCTCAATATCATGTTTCTGTAATAATTAAACAACTTTAAGGGTATGAACGTTTTAATAAAATGAATTTATTTAAAAACAAGATTATAAAATTTGACATTGAGGAAGATAAAAAAGACCCACAGGATTTAAATTGACAAATACAAAAATGATTGGCTATAAACAATGTAAAAATACACTTCCCAGTCCCCAAACAGAATATAATTTAAGAATAGTAATAATAAAACTTTTGTATTGTAAGAGCATTTCTCTTATTAATTCTTAAAAACCATTCTAAACATTGTATTTGTATGCAACATAAATCACATTTACCAGTGCTATTAATAAAAAATTATTTTAAATTTGTTTGCCCTTTTCTAGTAACTATGGTTTTTTAGTCCCAAGTTTTTGCTTGAACTTTTTATTTACCATAATGGTCCTAATTTATTGAGTTCATTGAGTTTGCCCTTTTCATACACAACAGTGGCTTTTGGTCCCATGTTTTGCTTGAACATTTTATTTATCATAATAGTTTTTTCACTCCTAATTCCTTCCACAATACAATAGTTAGAGGGAAGCTAACCAGTCATGGATTCCATAACAAACAATGTGAAGGAAGGTTCAGAGTGATCAAAAACACCAGAGAACATAACATCTTTCTGAAAAGGAAATGATTAAGTGGCCAGTTAAGAGACCCACTCCTGCATCAATAAAACCCCAGAACAAGCAGAGATTAAGCTCAATGCCAACATGCTATTTATAATGTGTGAAGTCAGGTGAGGATATGTATGTCAAACTCAATGAAGCCCAATGCACAGGTGGGGACCCTGAGGTAGCCCAGATGTTTGCTGTAAATTCCAGCTGGATCTAGATGACATTTAAAATGACAATGGTACAGTTTGATGCAAAATTTCAGAACTTGCCCACTGCAAACTGGTTACCTTTGAACCAGTCTTTCTTTTTGGACCCAATATCCAAACTATTTCTCCTCTCTTGGATGACATTCCCAGTAAAAACAGTATCAGTGATGGGTGGCATCACAATTAACAATTGCCTCCAAGCTATGAACAAATTGATAAGGTCCTGAGAGTAAGAGAGAACAGAAGCTGTAACTGGCCATATTGATCAATTTCTGAGAACATTAGCCACATTCAAACATGTGAAACCCATCTACAACACACAAATGGCAGGTGAGGATATAAACATGATTCCACTATTTCAAATAGAAATCCCTGCCCAGAGACTTCCACTAAAGTATCTGAAGGACCTGATGCATGGTCTCATCACTTACTAGTGAACAAAAATCTAGAAGGACAAGAAAGGTCTAGTCTGTGAACCACTTGGTCAGAAAGGCCTGATCCCAAGTGTCCTGGGTGGTCTATGACAGCCTGCTAGCAACAGACAATTCTTCCAAATTACCAGAACTTTTATGACAATTCTTCCAAATTATCAGAACTTGTTACGAAATCTCTTGAGAGTGGTTCGACTACTCTCTTATACCATCAACAGTATTAATCTGGACAGGATTCTCCTAGATATTCACTTTCTTAAGAAGGTCTCCTCCAAAGAGAAACTAGAGCAATGCCTATGTGAAAACAAGAACCCAAAAGATTCTGCTGCACACTCTATGCAATTAAAAGGGCCCAAGATTCTGGACCACTGAAAACAAGAAAGAGTGAGAGCCAGAGGAAATTCACCTCTGCCGGATGATGATGAACCTGTATGGATCATTGTGATAAGGAGACAGAAAAGCATCTTGAATAGATGAAAAAAAGCCACAATGACTAACTTCTTTGCTGAGGTTTTAAAAAGAAGAATGACTCCCAAGAAAACACTAAAGAAAGCATAGGAGACCTGTACTAGTTTAAGTAGAAATAATCAGATGCCAACTGGTAACATGGGAATGGACCATTTAATAAATCATAGTGTGAATTCATCTCTTCAGATACTTGGTAAGTGGCTGAAGTCTGTTTTTATAATTACTTTCACTGTATTGGGCAAAAAGCATATTTTTCTTATCTTTGGTCCTTAGGTCTGATATGAGTTTGTTCAATTTTTCTGTGTGTTACATTATATAACAATCTTTTTTTTAAATTTGATATCATGAACAATGAAAACACAGCATAAACATGGGGTTGCTTATGTTGTTTTTACATAAAAAAATACCAACATATCCCATATATATTTTATATTAGGCTATATACAAAGGTCTTAGAAAGAGTTAGTAATAATTATCCTAAAGTATCGCAATATAATTTTAAGGCTGAGTGAGATATTTTAAGGAAAAAAAAAAATAGACCAACATTTTAAATATTGATCTCAAGTATACATTAAATCTTAGTGAACAAAATATAATCCAATCATTGTCTATTTAGTTTCTTTTACTAATAAAGAAACTCATAACTAAGCAAGGTAATTTAAAAATGAAAAATTTCTAATAGGATGAGCAAAATCAGGCTACTTGTATAGCTACAAAGCATAATTTGGAAGCTAAGCCTTCTAAAATGTTCTAGAAGAATGACAAAATAATTTATCACCAGTTATTCTATACGATTTAAAGAGTTGTCATTCCCATCCCCTACCCCCCAAAAAAATCATTGCTTGAGGTAAGTTTCAACCGTTACCAAAAGAAAAAAATTATAAACAAAAACCCCTCTGGTCTAATTTGTGGTGAACTGACACAAACAGCCTTCCTGCCCTTCCCCTCATGCTCCAAAAGAAGTGGTTTGAATTACACAAATTCTACAAGAGCTTCTGCCAAAGCACGGCATTGTGAAGAGTTGCTACCTTATGTAACACCTGTTCCCCAGAGTCTTTAAGCATTAAGTGGTTCAGTGAGAGCTTCAGACTTATTGGTAGCCTCAGGTTTCCTCGGCTGGGACTCCTGTCGTTTTTCACAAAACATAGTGAAAAAGTCAATTAGAAACATAAAGCTTGCCAAAAATCCAAACACCTGAGAAGGAAAGGGGGGAGAAAGATTAAATGAGAAATTTTGGAATATAATCTCACATTTCTTAGCTCTGACAGTGTTTCATGCAAGCAAAATGATTCATCAATTTCACATTATACACAACTCTTAACTTTAGTAGTACGATTCTTTTTTTTTTTAACTCACAAAAAAAATGGGGAAAATGTTACAAAGATATTTCCAGAATTAGGACCATTAGTCAAAGTCCCACAGAATATATATGTCGTCTTACATGTGCAAGTTTATGTGTGGGGTGCCAATCTATGAAACCAAGACCAATAGCTGAAATATTAAAATACTATAAAATGATACAAAACACAGGGTTGTTAGTAATGGTTAGATTGACCCACAAATGTGATCAGAGAAATATGTAAAAAGGGCATCAGATCCTAGGTGAAAATGGAAAAAAGTTATTAATACCAAAACAGAAATTCTTTTGAAGATATTAAGTTAAATTACCTAAATAATATTTTCCAGTTAAATGTCACATTATGACACAGCAACATGATGACACTATCTACTTCCTCTTCCTCAAATTACTTCCTCATTGTACTCTTTTTAACATATGAGCAAACATTCTGAGAATTCTGACCAGAAACAGAAGTCCATGTTCAAACTGAGCTTTTCCACCAGCAAAATGCTAAAGGAAATGGGGGCCATAGAAGAAAACTGATCTTGATAACTAAAGCTCCTTCCAACTCTTAACACCCTATGATTTTTAACATTCCACTGCAGTCTGTTACAGTCTCTTTATTCTTCCCTTCCCCAACCCCTCCACCCTAAAAAGCATACATTCTGCCTCATTTCACTATAAAGCAAACTCATTAATTCATGTCCGCAACACATCCAACCTAAATTTAATTATCATCACCCCCCCCCCTAAAACGCAAACCTCTTCTTCCCTCTAGAGTCTTTATTTTGACCTGATCCTTTATTTGCCTGGCAAACTTCGTAAAACATTTAAAACACAGACCAGATATCACCTTGTCTGTGAAGACATCTCTGACCACCCTCAGAGAGTGCCAGTCCATGCAGGGCCCTCCATGCCATATACTCCAAAAAATGACCTTTCAGCTCTTTTGCTCACATACCTTGTAAGATTTTTTTCAAAAAAATGATGAACTCCCTCACCCATTTAAGTCTATAAAATTTTTCATTATTTAAATAATTCCAAAAGATAATTTCCAGCATATTATAAATACTGACTTTTTAAATACTAGTCACTAAAATACATCCAATAAAATCTAAATACTGTAACAATCTTAACAATTACATCATCTACTTAAAACACAAAAATAAGCTTTTTAACATAGCCAGAAATTTTATGCCATGCTTTTTCTCTCCACAAACTCAATTTCCTCAACTTCATTTCACTTCCCTCATAGAATTTTACAGTAAGCAATACATTTTTATATTTGGAAGTATTTTATGATCATCCTATCAAACTCTTCTGCAACAAAATATGTTTATAAACCGAAATTAACCTAAGGCCCTGTTAAAACTTTATCCTGTATTTTCTCTTCAATTGATTCATGTATCCATGGATAAATATTACTTACTGCTAGAATGAAGCAAGTTTCAGCATTAATTTGGTTTTGCTTTTACACATCTAAGCACTAAGAAAGTGCAGTCATACATAAATAGTAGATAAGAAATATTATAGCCATGCCATGCAATTCTCTGAACTCCATTTGAGTTACTCCATCATAAAAAGCACTTTTAATGATCTATTAGTTAACACTCAATTAATTACCAATTCAATTTTGTTAAGAACAAAGTGTTCATTGGAAACCAGCTGACTTGCAAAAGGATTTGTTATCTAGCTGTTAGTCGTGCACTTTCACAACCCTGGGACCAATTCCTGTCTATGATTCCTGCTTTGCAATTCTGAAGGCCAAAAAGCTACAAAAACAAAATTTTCAGAATTCATTTGGCTCAAACTTGACATGAGGTAAAACTATTTACAGTCTATACTTTGATCCCTTTTACAGTGAATATTCATATGTTTTTCTTCAGAAATACTGTTCTGTTACATTACAGGGTTTTGTCCTAGGCCCTTTGAGGGTGTTATATAATATAGTAATATGAACAGTATCCCCTTTCTAAAAATCAGAATATTCTAGGTTCCAAAACAACATCTGGCCCCAAGGATTTTCACAAAAACTGTGGATCTTATTTTGAATTGTCCCTTTATTGCACCCAAGGGCTTTTGTTTGTTTGTTTTAAACATCTCAGCACAAAGCACCCTAGTAATATTCAGGACAGGCAAGAAGTGCACTTTTATTTTCCCTCAGGCAGGGAGGGTGGGTTATTGTGAAAGGGAAGGTTGGAAAGAGCTGGCTAAATTCCTCCATCAGAAATGCATTCTCAGACATCAATTTTAAGAAAGAATACATCTGGAGGTTAATAACTGCAAACTGATTTCCTTAAAAACTACCCCTGCCCAGTATTCCTTGGAAAGTCTTTATGTACCCTTAGGCATATGCATAATCCACTAAAGACCGCTGTCTAAACCAACATCTATTGGCTCTTGTAATATATTCTACAATTTGTACCTATCTCCTTCATTAGGCAGCACCTTTTAATCATTTGCCCATGTGTTTTCTACACCTAAAATAACATCTGGCATTTTTGTTGAACTGAAAAGTAAAGGAATACAAGATGATAAAATCAATTTTACTACTTCCATTAGCAATAACATGTTCATATATGTAATAAATGAATTTCTGTTAAAACTCAATTTCTAAAAAGAGGTTCTAGGTTTTTAAGGCTATCAAATTTAATTGCTTTTAGGTCTTCTGTGCAAAATTACAATAAAAAAATAGGTTAAAAGACGAACTACTCTCCTTTATTGTATAACTTGTCAAGTACTTTTCAAATTCCTGTATTTCTAAGGGAACAAAGATAAGCAAAGGTGAAAATACAAGGTACTTACTATTGCAGCAATTTCAGCTGAGGTCTTGTCATGTGTTGCAACAAAAATGATGGATGCCAACAAAAACACACATCCTGTTCCCAAAGTAATATAAAAATCCTATACATACATATAAACACATAAAAAATACAGTATGGTTAGACTAGTGGAAACAAATGTTTTAATTTTGTACTTTTAAAAACCTTTAGTGATTTCTCTTTTTTCCTTGACATTATTCAAACTTACATATTTCATACTTCAACTTCTAGCTTTTCAATGAGCCAGGCATTCATTAAACACCCTGTAAAGGAACACTGGTCAAACTTTGGACAGGGCAGATTCAAAGGGTATATCACAGGATAATCTTTTAATAAAATGTTGTGGGGGGGGGGGAATAGCCCTTTTTCTCTAGTACATAATGAAATCATGAAAGGATTTATTACAATTCCATCTTACTTCCAGCAAAAGAAAGCACTCTTTTTCCCTTTCAAAATATTCTATGTTAGGATGGCATCCTTGAGAGTATTTCAGTGCTTTAAAAGCACTCTGGAAAAGAAAACCATCATTAACTAAAAAAATTACTCTAATAGTGTGTTTTTTCAGATACTTAAGCCCTGACTCTGGAATAAAATACTGCCTTCAACTGTTCTAAGTGGATAATCCAAAATGAGTTCATATGAGCTTATCTACTGCATAAAAGCTTCCAAAGCTCATCATAATGCAACTTCCAATAATAAAGTGCTTTATGGGTTTCAAAGTGCTTTCTCATGCATTATAGCATAAGGCTCTAATATGTATGTCAACAGTGCTTGACATACATACTTGATTCAGAGGGGGAAACAGGTAAAATGACAGCCCTCCAAAGGGTTTTAAGTCTGATACTTATAGAGTTTTGTGAAATGCAATATCCTACTAAACCTAGTATCAATAAAACCATCCACCATGTCAATTATTCACTTAACATTTATAAAAAATTAAAGAAGTTTTCTCGTTGATTCTAAGAGTTGTTTTTATACAGTACCTTCTACAATGCTTATTTTACTATGTTTTAGTCCTTTGAATATTATTTCAAATCTGCTACATACAAATACAACACTCTATTAATATTTGGAGTACATTAAACAAGACATCATTTTGTGAAAGAATAAAAAATGCAGTGCTCAATAAACATAAGAGTTCTACATTTAAAATCCCAATATCACCACTTTCTAGTTGTGTGACTATGAACTTGTTACTTAACTTCTCTGTTAAGTAACAGAGCTCCATTTGTTCACCTGCAAAACAGGGAAAATCACAGTATCTATCTCATAAAGTGATTCTAAGGATAGAGTTAATCCACAGAAAGTGCTCAGATCAGTGCCAGGCACAAAGTAAATGTCCCATAAATATTGGCAATTGTTATTCTTAATAGAATCTGACCAAGAGTAGTATGGGATAGAAAAGATTCTTTCTTCAAAAAGACCATCATTCCTCCTGGACCCTACCATGAATATCACAACAAATTCAAAACATTTCCTCTAAAACAGAAAACCTCTTCTGCATGAAAAAGTATTTAAAATTTAAGAATACTAATATGAATACAGTAAAAGCAATTTTCAAACCATTCATGCAAACAAATATAAAATCCTTATGATGCTAAATGGAACATAACATATATATACTACGATTACAACTATTTTAAATTTTAACAATCACCTATGAATAGAAGCAAAAGTCTGAAATGAAATACAACAAAATATTTACAACAGCTGTCTTGGGGTAAAAGGACTGAGTAATTTATTTTTCCCTTTTCTCAGTATTTTAAAATTTAATTTTGGTTCTAAAATAAGTTTTTAAATGCTCCAGTTTGATATAATAAATGTTTTACATTTCATTTAGTTTAATTAGTCCACTGCACTAACTGGAAATATTACAATATTTCTTGACAAAAAGACCAGTGCTCTTAAAACACTTCAGATGCAGCATTAAAGTAAAACTAAACATTTCTAAAAATACTTGTATGGATAGTGATACTATTTGTTTGCTGTTGAGAGAAAAGAAATGAGTAAATGGTTTCAATTTTTATTTAATGTTTAAAATTTATACATTAAAACTACAAATCAACCAGCTCAGACACTAGAGAGTTTATCCTTTGTCCAAATCTTATAGCATCCTTCTCTGTAAAAAGGAAGAATTTAAGAAAATTCTAGGTATTATCTGGATTCTCTTAATACATCATAAAATTAAATGAGTTCTGTTGTTTTTATTGTCACCATTATACAGAGATTCTAGTAGTGACGGGTATGTGCCATGACAACATCTAAAGTGCTAGGACATTTGTTCTAATAGGATTCTGTTTAAGTCATACCATAGAATGCAGAGTGTATGGGCTTTCCTGGGTTCAAATCTCAGTTGATTTTCACCCTAGCAGTGGAATTTTGGACAAGTTATTTAACAACCCTGAGCCTAAGTTTCTTCATCAGAAAAATGGAGCAGTACCCTTACAAGGCATGAGGATTCTAACTCACAGCTTATAAAATATGCACTATGCACTAGCAGAAGCTATTATCAGTCATGTTAACAAAAGGGCCATATGTTGGTCATACCAAGAACTGCATGCTTCTCCAAGAATTATCAAATACTTGATGGATTTGATTCAGACTCTACTTATTTTTCAAAGTGATTTTTAAACTGGTATCAACTTTTTATTTTTCATTTTCTAACTTAAAAATAATAAATATTTTTTAATTAAAAAGTAATGGATTCCCACAGCACAAAATTCAAAAGGTACAAAGGGTGTACAAAAAAAAAGTATATATCTTAGGTGTATAATGGATATATGACCCAATGCTTGTGTCTCATTAATTTAAAACAATAATAGAATCTTACTGCTTTGTTTTTATGCTATTATCTCTTGTTCTTAATAGTTAAAATTTTACCTTAATTTACATTTTTTCCCTCAGAGAGATGACTTCTTTCATGTCAGCTCTAACGTACAATTCTTCACAAGTATCTCCACTAATGACAACTCACATGCTAATAAATTTCTGTTCTTCACTTCCTTAAATTTAGTCCCTATGTGAATTATCTCATCTGTCATCCTACAAATCCAAAATATATTCAAATAAAAACTCAGGGTCAGCAGACTAAGTCTTTAGAATGTAGCATCTCTAATTTGTGAAAATAAAACTTCCATGTACTCTTTTATTACAAGGGCAATTTCTGAACAAAGAATTCAACAAATGCCTTCTTAATTCACGTGTCGACTTTCTTCATAAAACATCCCCATTAGTTCATTACTCTATCTCTAGCATCTAGCAAAATGCCTGGCGTATAATAGACATGCAAGGAATAACTGCATAACAAATGGGTGACATTCTGAAACATCAGAAATCAAAAGTGAAAAAGCTCTAGTTTTTTTTTCAATTAATGTGAATTAGATTGAACTACCAGTTGCAAACTGTTGGCAGCGTCTGTTCCTCTCATTCTAATCTCACTTTCCCTACCATCCCTCTACTATTTAGCAGGAAAAACGGAGTTGCTTAAAGGCAGAGTTGGAACAGCAGATAAAGTATTTTCATGTTGCTGAGTCTTGAAAGCATTACTGCTTTGAACAAGAGAACTAGACAAGATTGCAAAATAGCTATGCTCTTAAAATAGGGATTTATTTTTAATGCTTACCGATGATTTTACTTTTACATGATCAACTCTGTCATAAACTGGAGTACAATACACAATCACTATAAGGAGGCTTAGAAGAAAGGCACTGCAGCTTACAAATTCAAATAAGTAAAGTCCTCCACACAAAGTACATTGTGATACAACTTCTTCACAGATAAAGGCCAGCAAAGACAGCAACTACAAAAGAAACAAAACATTTTATGTACTTTTCATGGAAATCTACAGTATTCAGAAAATACCATCTGTTTATTCAAATATTTATTAAGTGGAGACCACTGCAAACAAATTTACTGAAAGGGCACAGCATCCCTGCCCACTCCATCCTCCCACCCCTGCTAAACTATCGAATTGAAAGCAAATCAACATGACTGAAGTGCTGAGTTTGAGGGAAGGGGATGGCAGCACAAAAATTATTAAATGAAACTAGAGGAAAGGAAAGGCCAAATCTTAATGTCCTCATTAACTAGTTTAAGAAGTCTGGATTTTAAGTGTTTTGAAGTAAAAGCATTCATGATCAGATTTATGCTTTCAATAGTTCTTGCTAACTACACACAGCATGCAGAAGGGCCTGGAGGTAGGGCAAAAGTTGGGGCAGATGTCCAGTTGGAAAGTTTACATAGAAAATCAGGGGAAAAGATAGTGACCAGATAGTAGAAATGAAGAATGGTTAATTACTGGGAAATGCAGTAGAAGCCCTTATCAGACAGGATGAGTACAATTCAAATGGGAGACAAGACACAGATACCTTAAACATTTTAACTTAAAACAAAAATGAACATTTATTCACTTATCTTTCCTCTTCTTTTGAGAATGGGTCTAGTGACTGCAATTCCACACCATCTTTTCTGCAGTAACCACTTCCGTAATTCAAGACCTACCACTTTCAGATTGATATTTAAAGTGGAGCAAGATCTTAGACACTTGAGAAGCAGAGTGTAGAATCCTTCTAGAGTTGGGCTAGTTTTACTAACCTTTTACAGCTGCCTTCTTCTCACTTAATTCCACAGCAGATATTTTAGTGTCTTAACTTTGTCTTTTCAAAACTTTCAATTTAATTTTCATAGAAACAATTCCTTTTCACATTCAATTTCAGTTTGTGTAATATTTAATTAAATGTTTATTTACAGGGAGTGGCTGAGATGGGAAATTTTATGCTGTGTACATATTTCCACAACTAAAAAGAGAGAGAGACTAAAGAGACAGTGACAATTAAATGCAATAGACATTTATTAGATCCTGGACTGGATCTAATAATGGAGGAGAAAATGCCAAAAGAACATTATTGGAACAACTGAAAAAATTAGAATATGGACGCTTTTATATCAATGTTAAATTTCTTGAGCTTGATAGTTATACTTAAGGTGTTATAGTAACTAAAAGTCCTTGTCCACAGGAAATGTACTTGAAGTGGGAAGGAGAAGGGGAGGGGGAAGGGTAAAAGAAAAGAAGAGAAGGAAAAGGGGGAAGGCAAGGGAAGGGAGGAAGAACAAATATATCAAAATGCTAATAGTTGTAAATCTGGGTATCCAGACGGTGTGTATACTGGAGTTCTTTCTATTATTTCTATATTACTTCCGTAAGTTTCCAGTAAGTATGAAATTATGTCAAAATTAAAAGTTTAACTATAAAATGTATAACTAGCATACACAAATTTGGAAGCAACTATTGGCCATGGCTGTCCAGGACTTGCTGTCTAGGTGCAGGTCAGTATGTTTTGCATTGTGGATGGAGATGCTAGTTAACTCAATTAATTGAGTTTTAACAGAACTCCCACTGTTGTTAATATGTGGTATTAACATACTGGCATCTCAGTGAATAAAGAAGTATCAAGAGTTTTCTCATTTTTTAAGAGGCAAGGGTGCTGGGAAGAGAATAAATTCAGTTTTAAATACTCTGAATATGAGTAGCCTGGGATTAAGTTGAGATATCTAGGAGGAAACTGGATATGTGGGTCTGGAACTCAGGGGAGAGGCCTGAGGTGGAGATAAAGATGTGAGTGTCAGCCAAGTGAGAGGATGAGATAACCCAGAATAAGGAAAGTGGATCAGTGTAGAGCTCTGAGGAATACCAAGATTTAAGGGGATATGCAGAGGGGGAGACAGTGAAGGACAAGGAAGAGCAGCAATCCAAGGGGTAGCTGACCAAGAAAAAAGTATTTCTAGGGGAATAATCAAAAGTGCCAAATGTACTTAGAGGTCACTTAAAAACAACTTTGAAATATGCATTAATTAGACTTTGCCACAAGAAGGTAAACAGTAATACCAGCAAGACAATTTTGATGTAGTCAGTAGGGAAGCTAGATTACAGTAATGTGTGTGGGGAAGTGATGGGAAGATCAGGCAGTGGAATAGACAGCATAGCCAAAAGCACAGTTTCAAGAGTGGCCAGATAAGGCAGTAGTGGATGAGGCCAAAGGGAAGGGAGTTTTAAGATGGGAAAGAACTCAGCATGTTTAAATGCCTTGTCAGAAACCAGTAAGATTGGCTGAATCTAAACATAGAGGAAGAAAAGATAGAGGAAGAGGCTAATATAGAGATCCCTCTCTAAAGATAGAATGAATTCAGGTTCAGAACTAACTCTTCTCTAGAAATAAGAGAAGAAAGGTACACTTGGGCAGTTTGTGGGTTTTGTGGAAGGTGAGTGGTCTCCTGGGCATTACAGTCATCAGAATGACTGATGACCAAGCCAAAACATAAAGGAAAATGCCACTTCACCCGATTCAAACCTGTAGAAGCAACTAGACACAATAATGGCAACAAGATCACTATCAAAATGAGCGGCTACATTTCATAATATATAACAAACATTTTATTTTACAAAACATTTTAATTAAAAGAGGTCAATGCACCCAGGGGAGTGAATCTCCCTGGCAATGTGGAATATGACTCCCGGGGAGGAATGCAGACCTGGCATCGTGGGACGGAGAACATCTTCTTGACCAAAAGGGGGATGTGAAAGGAAATGAAATAAGCTTCAGTGGCAGAGAGATTCCAAAAGGAGCCGAGAGGTCACTCTGGTGGGCACTCTTACACACAATTTAGACAACCCTTTTTAGGTTCTAAAGAATTGGGGTAGCTGGTGGTGGATACCTGAAACTATCAAACTACAACCCAGAACCCATGAATCTCGAAGACAATTGTATAAAAATGTAGCTTATGAGGGGTGACAATGGGATTGGGAAAGCCATAAGGACCACACTCCACTTTGTCTGGTTTATGGATGGATGAGTAGAAAAATAGGGGAAGGAAACAAACAAACAAACAGACAAAGGTACCCAGTGTTCTTTTTTACTTCAATTGCTCTTTTTCACTTTAATTATTATTCTTGTTATTTTTGTGTGTGTACTAATGAAGGTGTCAGGGATTGATTTAGGTGATGAATGTACAACTATGTAATGGTACTGTGAACAATCGAATGTACAATTTGTTTTGTATGACTGCGTGGTATGTGAATATATCTCAATAAAATGAGGATTTAAAAAAAGATATACAAAAATTTAAAAAAAATTTAAAAAAAAAAAAAAGAGGTCAATGGCACAGCCACCCGGAAAAATATTTGGCAGTTTAAAAAAAAAAAACTAAATAATGCAACTACCATATGAACCAGCAACTGCACTCTTGGGCATTTATGCCAAAGAAATGAACACTTATGTGCATGCAAAAACTGTTAAAAAGGAACAAGTTAGGGTGGTCACTGCCTAGACAAACCTAAAGATCGAGAAAATGATTAATCAAGAGGAAAGGGTAGCGACAGACAAGACAGGATTTAACAAAGGATTATGAATATTGAAACTTTATATATATAGATAGATAGATAGATAGATAGATAGATAGATAGATGCTAGGGTATTAGAATAGCTAGAAGGAAATAACTGAAATGGTGGAGCTGTAGCCCATAACATACTTTGAAATTTGCTATCTAACTACTTGTTAAATTGTCCTTTGAAAGTTATCACTGTTCTATATATATGTTAAATTTCACAATAAAAATGTATTAAAAATACATATATAATGGGAAAAACAAAAAAAATTGGAAAAAAAGAATGTTTATAATTATATTCATAACAGACTAAAACTAAACAATTCAGATGTCCTTTAATAAATTTAATGGTTAAACAGACTGTGGAATATCCACAACATGGAAAACTACTCAGCAATGAAAAGAAGCAAATAATATAAACAATGAACTAGATGAATCTCCAGAGAATCATATTGAGTGGAAAAAACCAACAATCTCAAAAGGTTACATACTGTATGATTTCATTTATATCATTTTCTTGAAATAACAAAAATTAGAGAGATGAAGAGCAAATTAGTGGTTGCTCCATGGTGATAGAACAGTTCTGTATCTTGACTGGGGTGGTAATTATACAAATATACATATGTGATAATATCGGATAGAACTATACACACTCATACACATGCAAATGGACCTCCTTGTACATTTCTTTTGCAACTTCCTGTGAATCTATTATTATTACTTTTTAATTTTTTTAAAGATTGAATCTACACTGGTATCTACACCTCTAAGTAATTCTTTACCCTGTTCCTACTGAATACAAAATTCATATATCACAACTGAAAAGAATCTATACAAGGATGAAAAGAAAGTTACTCGCTATGATTTCCTATAAGTTAGTGAGGCATACAATAGCCCAGCATATCCCATGCAACTTCCTTCAGAAAAATACTGAGTAGGCACTGCACATCTTTACACCACCAATATAAATCCCAGGTCACTGTGTAAAGGTACTTCCTTAGTCCCTTAGTCTCCTTTAATTATAATCACAGGATAAGTTTTTACATGACTATAATATAATAAAATACTAAATGTCTAACATCTTGTTTGCTTTATTCTTGCTTCTATGTTAAATCTTGTTCATGTTCTAGGAATTTCTGTATGAGAACTTTGAAAAATACACTTCAAGTGTATAAAAACCAATTATTTTGGAGCAATGACAATGTTCAAAAATTGTGGTGATGAGTGCACAATTATATGATGGTAATGTGAACAACTGATTGTACACTTTGGATGATTATATGGTATGTGAAAACATCTCAATAAATTGAATTTTTTAAAAATCAACTAATTTGGGGGAGAGATCAGCCTAAAACTATAATTGAGGTTTGGGCATAGTTGATCTTGAACCATTTTTATTACAATAATTAGATTATCAGGCACACTCATCTGTAAAGGCTACGTAACAATAAAAGCTTATTCGTAGTCTGGAAAGGACTGCTTCTCTAACCTCACTAGGTAAGGTGTAGGATCTAGCTCATCCAGAAGTAGTCAGTCTCAACAAGCCCTGCTCCAAATTTATCTAACAGGAGTCATTCCTACTGACCTTGATTTTCAGACCAGTATAAAGAGGAAGGTTCTACATAAACATCTTAAGATGTTGGTACAATATCAAGTCCTATTCCCAAACAAAGGGCAAGAAGCTAGCACTACAAGCTATATTCAGTATGAAATTCTCCCCTGCCTCTCCATCTCTGATGCTACTAACCTTCTTTTATAATTCCCCACGGCACTATACAGTCTCTAGTACAAAGTAAAGTGTATCTGAATATTAGAATCCCATACTATAACATGTATAGGAATATGTAACAATAGAACAACATCAACATACAAGAAAACAAAAAGCAAAATCATATTTTATACCACATAATTGAGCATTCATTTTAGGTACACGGCAATAAACCCAACAAACAAGAAACAATAAAAAACAATATATTTTATACTATGTAATCGAGCATTCAAATGTAAATTCAGAAAATCTCAGGAAAATGTTCAGATACACGTGGGCTACAAGTAGTTGGAGAGGATAAGTGTAAAAGCACGATTCAAACTAGGTCCAAGAGACATAAGCAAAGGACATTCCCAGTGGGAGAGAATAAAGAATCATGAAGGCAAGAATTTCCATGGTAAGCCCAAGTCATAATAAGGCAACTGGCCTAACTGGATGAGTAGTGATGAGAAAAATGGTTAAGGAGTTAGGTGTGGCTATATGATGATCATGAAAGGAAGAATGGACTTCTAGATGAGGCAACAAACACTGTCTGGTTTGGTAGGGTAAAAAACAGGAGCAGAGGACTGGGCCTGGCCTTAAGGAATACCACAGTTCAAGAATAGGAGGTAAAAAAACAACCAGCACAGGACAAGCAAGTCATAGGAAGTTAAAAAAAAAGAATCTTAGGAAAGCACCTTAAAAAGCAAGTAAACATACTTTAAACTGTTAAACTTTGGTGCTGGGGAGTGAAAGTGTGTCTTGGGGTAGTGTCCTTTTTTTTAAAGCAGTCACTGATTTTCGTGTTAAAAAAGAAAAGTAAAAGTTAAAGGAAAGAAGAATTTTAAGACATGGATGACAACCAGCCTCAAATACCAAAGTGGTCAAGGATTGGAAGGAACAGACAAAAAGGTCACTGAATTAGGTAAGATGTTACTGATGAACATAACCCATAAGTAAAAAGGCTCAATTATTATTTTCTGGTAAATAATTATGTTCTCAATAGCAGGAAGTCATCATAGTAAATATTACTTCATGAATATTGAGCTAAGTACATAACAACTATATACCCAATATGGCTTCTTCTAATGACATAAAATATTACCCAAATATAATTAAGAGAATTATCAAGCTTTTACAGTGGGGAGGGCTCTTGAAGGGCATATAGTCTCCCACCCTCATTTGTAAAGATAATGAAATTAAGCTTCTGACAGGCTAAGTCCCAAGTTAGCCAGGGACAAACAAGATCCCAGGTCTCCTGACTCTGCATACTTATCCCCACCATAAAACATGGTCTATTGAGTTCATTTTATGACTATGAATGTTCCTATAGGCTTTTCCTATAAGATCGGGTTATTAAAGTTACAACCATAGTCTTGTGTATTTCCCTTTTTTCTGTTAAGTCAGAAATTAAAAACAATTTGCTAGAAGCAACACATTTGGAAAGTCTTAGTGACTAAAAGATGGTACTACCCACAGCTCTGGTGATTTAAAAAAAATTCAAATAATGAATACTCTCTGTTCTAGTTTGCTAATGCTGCGGAATGCAAAACACCAGAGATGGATTGGCTTTTATAAGAAGGGGGTTTATTTGGCTACACAGTTACAGTCTTAAGGCCATAAAGTGTCCAAGGTAACACATCAATAATCGGGTACCTTCACTGGAGGATGGCCAATGGCATCCAGAAAACCTCTGTTAGCTGGAAAGGCACGTGGCTGGCGTCTGCTCCAAAGTTCTGGTTTCAAAATGGCTTTCTCCCAGGACGTTCTTCTCTAGCAAGCTTGCTCCTCTTCAAAACGTCACTCACAGCTGCACTCGGTTTCTTCTCTTTGAGTCAGTTCATTTATATGGCTCCACTGATCAAGTCCTACCCTGAATTGGTGGGGCCACACCTCCATGGGAGTATCCCACCAGAGTCACCACCCACAGCTGGGTGGGGCACATCTCCATGCAAACAACCTAATCCAAAATTCCAACTTAATCTCCACTATTATGTCTGCCCCACAAGACTGCATCAAAGAATATAGCTTCTTCTGGGGGACATAATACATTCAAACCAGCACACTCTGTATCTCTCTCCATTTCAGTTTCACTACCTTTTCTAAAACTTTACGCTGCTTTGAAATTAATAATTATTATATTAAATACTAATTTTCCATCATTTGTCTTTAACAGTCCACTACCAAAACAATTTTTTATAAAAAGAACTTTTTAATATTTGCCAGTAATTATAAGACCATCTACAAAATTCTACAATTTATGAATTAATGAACTTGCTATTAAAAATCTTATAAAGTTATATGTAAAGGTTCAAGTTAAAAAAAAAAATCTGTCAGCCTGAAGAAGTAGGCTAGGTCTCCCTTGCCTTAGGCAAACATTTACATTCACAAGTGTTCAAAGATAATTTGCAGACATTATGGATCTTTCTCAAGGTAAAAACAGAGCATTTCAGTTTAGTACATATCAATTTTCAAATTTAAATAATGAAAACAGCACGAATATAGACTAAATTGCTTCTAAGTTATTTGTTTTTGTCACTTACAGAATAACATTATTTATAATTTCATAAATTGTAATCACTGATGAATCCTAAAACAAACTGCTTTCCCAAAGAATAACTAGAATCACAGTACTGTGCAGCCATCAGGACATTCAACTGGTACCATGAACACAATCTGGAGCTTGTTGCAGAGAGAATACTGCACATATTTGGCAAGTGCACCACTTACTGGCAAGTCATTAGGATGCAAAATACCAGTTCTAACCTCAAAACAAACACCCTCAAAACACACACACAAAATAAAATATGGGCATAAAGACAAATCTAAGGATAGAATAAACTGATAAACTGATTGCATAAATTTAGGACCCTAGTGACTCCTAACACTGAATTTTTAACAGAGTGGTGGGTAAGGATGGATGATAGTTAAGGGATGCTTGTATCTTGAACAGGCCTTTGAGAGAATTAAGGCAATGAATGGTACACACAGCCACATAAACTCCAAGAGTTAGAAAAGTTACACTCTTTTATCTCTAACCTGTCTCTCTGCGTTTGCAGGCTCAGTTCTTCACCCTTTTGGTGTTCAGCTCTACTAAAAGCACACCGTAAGAGCCTCAAAGATTTGAAAAAATCTTAAGAGTAGAAAGAAGCTCAGAGGTAATAAAATTCAACCTCCTAGGATTCTAATATAAGAATTTCCTAAGTACAAGGTGCCTGGTTTTAAAGTTCTAGAACAGGGTTCTTTTCTCTTTTGGAGTCTCTGAGAATCTGGTAAGATTTATGGACCCCAAATAATATACCTAAACACATAAATGTACAACATTTTGAATAAAATTGGATTTGCAGGTCCCATGTTAAATACACCTCATCTTCTGACTGTGAATTTCTCCATTACAGTAGTTTCCTTGCTGGAGCTCTGCAATTCTATTTAATTTTTAAAAATAAAATCACCTACAGAAAAACAACCCTGCATGTTGCCCCATGATGGATGACAGTTTTTATTTACTTCATATATAATACTTCATTGGGACCTTCTGGATAACTGCTGTTAATATACTGCTGTTGTGAAGAGTTAAGACATTAAGAAAACTGACAAAGCAGAAACAAAAAAATAACCATCAAAACAAGAGGCAACAACAACAAAAGATTTTGAAAAATCTATATCCAAGAAAGCATTCTTGTAACATTACAATTCCCCAGAAGCAAATAAACGGATTTCATAAAGAGATATTCATTTTTATTCTTTCCCCTTTTCTCCTTATGAATAATGGAGAACAAACAGGAATAGACAAACAATGTTTCAAGGCAAATTCAATCTTCACCTCTTCTCCACATCCAAGTAAAAAGTCATCACCAAAATTTCTGGTTGTATTCTATGCCAAGGATACAGAATGGCAGTTTACTGAACTATAAATAAGGTAATGAGAAATTCTACTTTAGCTTTGCCACTTCTGATCAGGAAGGAAAAATAAAGGCAACTGAAAGTAGGACATTTAGTGGAGAGCAAATACAGATCTTTTCAGTAGCAAGAATGCTTCAGATGAATACTAATACTTTAATGTTCTAAAGACTTCTACTACTCCTGTACAAACATTTTCGTTCTAATACAGAGAAACTGCTGATATCTAAAAGTCATGAGAGCTGACAAGAGGAAGCACAGCAGAAGGAAGCACATCTTGGGCAGAAGGAAAACCCTGTGCAAAGGAGCAGTGGCAGGAGGGACACCCTGATGCCTGATAAGAACCTAGAGGTGGCTAGTGTGGAACTACCCAGAGAAGGACAGAAACATAGACAAGGCAAAACCCTCTTGGATTCCAAAAGCCACAGTGTCACTTTCCTCCAAGTGGCTTCCCAGTCACCTCCAAACATAATCATTTCCGTGTCTAAAAAATGGTGCCAGTTTTCTGATGGCCGGTTTTCTATTCAATAAAGTAGGTCATCTGAGTTCTAAGAATTTACGTTCTGATCATCTGATTTCTAAGAATTTAAGTTCTTCCCAAGGAAACCAATGGGCTATTTTTTACTTGAGAAGACTTAAATAACAAACAAACAAAAAACCCACAAACCTTCCAGGCATCCTGATAGTGCCCACACTGATCCTCTTGCAAAAAAATGCATTGCTCTTAAGTGGTTAAACCACTTAATTATAAAACAATTATAATTTAAAACTCAAAGATGTTTTGATATTTTCACTAGTGGGTTTAACATACCTTAACTGCCTAAAGTAAAGTGAAACTCAAAGAAATGGAAAGAGAAGCATAACATGCTTCGGTTCTGCTACCTGCACTCACACAAAAATAGTTGCCCTTTAACTTTCTACCTCGTACACACACATACGGCTCATTCACAAATAATAATTTTCCAGTCAAAATAAAACTTTTGGGAGACAATTTATTGGGGACACATCTCAATGCCATGTGTAGCCCAACAAGTTTAGACTCCATTTGCTCGCACCAGGAAAACCACAAGAACCAGAGAAAGATAAACAAAAAGTACTACATAGTTCTAAATACAGCCACGTTGGGCGATAATGCAGATTAACAACCGGGAGAAGAGAGGAAGGTCGCTAAGCAGGATGAGTTGAAGTGGCTGACTTGGGTGTCCTCCAACGCATTTCCCGAACCCGTATGATACGCTGGAAGCCCCGGGTCGCCATCGGGGGTCTCCAGAGTGGGCAGACCCGGAGAGTGGGGGCGGCCTGGAGGGTAATACCTTCCTTCCCAGGCTGAAGGAAGGAATGGGGGTGTAGAAACGGCCGTCTCCTGAACAATCAAGTTAAGGAGAAGCAATTACGTTGCCTCCCAAGCCTGGAGACCCGAGATCTCGCGGCCCGACCCCTATCCCCCATCGCGGACTCACCAGCTGCGAGCCTTTGAGCGCCCATCGCTGCCACGGGAGCCGACCCAGGGAGAAACAGGAAGCAAGGCCTCTCCGGGCGCCCCTAGCGGGGCCCGGGTCCTCCTCCGTGGTGGGGCCGTACACTTCTCCGTTCTCCATCGCCCAGGACCCAGGAGCTCAGCGACCGCACAGTTAGCGTCGAGGACTTCAGCAGTTCCAGAGGTCCGAAAGACTGGTGCTGCGGCCGTCACTTCCGGAGCCTCCTACCCCGCTTCCGGGAGGCTCCGCCCGCCCTCCGCCCTCGCCACGCCCCTCCCGCTCTAGGTTTATTCCCGTCAAACTTCAATCTGTCAGCGGTTGCTTTCCTGGCTCTCACCCCAAAAATGGGTTCTTTCTGTCGATCGACCTTTGAACACCGATTTCTTGCTCTCCTTCCTCCATTTTCTCTCTTCTAGACATTCATTCATTCATTTATTCCATCAATAGTTTTTGAGAGCCTACAGTGTGCAAGGAACTCTGTATTAGGTGCTGGTGTTATAAAGACACAAGGCTCCTGCCCTCATGGAACTTACATTGTAGTAGGGAAGCCAGACAATAAACAAGTAAACAGATAAATAATTACAGAGAGTAAGCGACATGAAAATAATGCTCTGATATGATGGAGAGTTGGGTGCTGAACAGGCAACGACTTAAATGGGGAGGTCAGAGAAAGTATCTCTGAGGATGGTGACACTTGAGTGAGAACTGAAGGATGAGGAGAGACTTTGAAGGAGAGGGAACAGATGTCCTGTGGACCAAATGAGTAGTGTGGCTGGAACTAAGTAAGGGAAAGAGAGGGGTATCACATGAAGTCAGAGATGTAGGCAGAGGCCAGATAACGCAGAGGGCTTGAAGGCCAACGGAAGAAGTTGGATCTCATTTTAAGTGCAATGGGTTGTCTGGGAGGACTTCCAGTACTGCTTCCTCCTCCATCTCTCCGAATTCCTTTTAGGCTTGTTAAAAGCATTTAGTTTACTTGTCTCTTTCTTGTTTCCCAACTGCTGCAGTCACATGCTAACTTTCTGTGGACTTTAAGTAAACTCATCAAGGAAAGCATATTTCAACAACTACATTGTTGTTTGGAGAAAAAATGCCAGGCATTTTTTCTCCAAAACAACATAAAGTTAAGAAAACTGAGGTCAAGAGGTGATCATATCCATGACTCAACAGCTAGTAAGCAGGGCAGCTGGAATGCAGGCCTAGGCGGTCTGACTTGTAACCTCTTAACTAACCAGTAAGCCAGCAAACCTCAGCCTCTAAGCCATCACTCCATTAGGGTCTCAAAACCCTTGGAAGAGAGGAGGGGTTACTGCTGCCATCTGCTTCCACATTTATCTTCTCTTATTCATAGTCCCAAACCTCCCTTTCTTCTTTCCATAACAAAACAAAAGGTGTCCTTCAAACAAATAGAGACAAGTAGATAGTATTCTGAGAAGGAGTCTACAGTGGCTGTCTACAACCAGCCAAAATTATTCTGATATCTTTTATTAAATGCCTTTGCAATATTTTTCCAAGGCCAAGCAATCACCAATCCTGTCCAATAAAACAAGGTCACTGCACTTTAAACAGCGCTACAAAGACTCACTGCTCTTCTATTCTTAAAGTTGCCACCATCCCACTACTAATGTCTACAATTTACTTTGAAATTCATCCAAAAAAATGGCAATAGAGGGATGGATAAATGGATAGCATGTGATAAAGCAAACACAGTAAGATGTTAATGGTAGAATCTAGGTGGGGTATATGGGTGCTCCCTGTTTAATTCTTTCAACTTTTGTATATGTTTGAAATTTTTCAAAATAAAAAGTAAAAACAACAACAAAAGTCACTGAGGCAGGAGAACAGATGGACGGAAGGTGAGCAAACTCTCTCAACTGTCTTAGTTTGTCAGGCTGCACAACAGGCAATTCTCTAGGGCATCTCTGTTTCTCCCTGAATTTAGAAGAATACATGATCTATACATTCCTCTTTAGCTTGTGGTTCGCAAAATTCAAAGTACATAAGAATTTTCTGGGAAACTAAAAACAAAGATTTCAGAGGCCCAGCCCCAAAGATTGACTCTGGATGGGACTTGGGAAAACACTTTTGTAACAAAACTCTCCCTCAATAAGTCTGATAAGAAATCCACCCATAAAAAGAAACATTGTTTTATAATGTAATGAAAGTGAAAGCCTTCAGATAGGAGAGAGCAGATATGCCATAACTTCCTTTGCTCTGATCGATTTGGTGTTGCCCAGCATATTAACACTGATATCCCTCCCAGTTAAAGAAGTATGCATCCCTCATTCTTAATAAATTAAAAGATCAAATAAGATTTTAGGGCTTCATGAGTAAACACTTGTACTAGGGAGGCCTTTTGATGGGAGTGTCCACATGGAAAACTGTTACCTTCATTAATGAATAAAAAAATGCTGGGATCTACCATGTTGAAAAGAGAAACCCTATTTATAATGAAACGATACATTAGACAGCAGAGAGGAAGTTGTGTTTATTTTAGGTTTTGAAGAGTATTCACTTTTCTCCTTTAATAATTTAATAGCTTTTTAAATGAGAGAAAGAAAACATTCACAAGAAGATAAAGATTGTTTGGAGAACTATGATTTGATGGGATAGTAGACATCCAAAAATAATTTGGTGCAAATTTTTCAATTGAGATTTTAAGTTTTCACAGTTCCTCCTCATAAATTTCCACTGCACCCTTATCTTTATTAGCACAGTTAGGCAATAACGTGGATACAAAGTTGAATCACAAATGCTGTTCTAAAATGAGGCCACAGGATAATCCACAAAGGACCATGTTACAAAATGTTAAATGATATGTGGTATAAAAGAGATACAAATTAAGTGTTGGGAATTCAGAGGAATAAGAAATGACTTGCAGCTGAATCAGTGCAGTGGAGCTTTAAGCTGACTTAAAGAATACTTAAGATTTGGACATGCCGAAATAGGGCAGAAGGGCTGAATGAAGGCAGGCAAAAAAGTGCACATAGACTCAGTAAAGGGAGGAAAAACGAAGAGTAACAAGGAAGATAATCTCAGGGTCAAATTCTGGAGGGCTCAAAAAATCAGGCTAAGAAACTTGAGCCATTCCATTATTTGTTGGGCAACAATGAACCACCAAAGGTTTTGGGCAGGGGAATAAAATGACCAGAGCTCTTCTGTTGAATATTTTTCTAGTAGCCTTGTGTAGCCTGGATTGGTTACAAAGAGCCAGGTAGGGGCTGCAGTAAAAGTTCAGGAAAGAAGGAATGAGAGGTTAAGCTCTAGCACTAGTAATGAATAAAGTATAGAACCCATGGGAAGTAAAACCAGTAAGATTTGGAGATGGATTTGATTGAGGAGTATGGGAAGAAATGGAACAGATGCCAAGGTTTCAAGTTCCCGTAATTAGGAGATTGGGGGAGGGTAATGACAGAGACAGGGAACATAGGAGGAAGTAATTCAGTATCAAAGTATAAATTTCAAAAAGTCAAAAAGATGAGTTTCATACAAATATATAGTGAGCATGCTTCAAGAATTTATTTAACTTTTAGTAAGGTAATCAAAAGAATGTAATGCTGATTCAAAGAAGGATAGGAGAGCCTGTGATAAATGTATAGTCAACAAAAGAAAGAATGCTGAAATAAGATTACTAGGTTAAATCCAAGGTTGGTTAATGTTCTAAAGAGCAATGAAGTTGTTACCTTTGTGTTTAACTTTTTTTCTACAGGGAAATCATTTTCATCTGTATCAGACAAAAGGCATTTATAGCTTATCAGCCTTCTAGAATTAATACCTAACTTTACAGAGACTGCGCCCAACTCAATAGCAAACTAACTCACACAAAATCATCTTTCACTAAACCATCTGATGAACCTTAGGAGGCTTGTTAGTCCAGGAGTTTGCAACCCTTTTCTGTAACTTAATTCTGGTATTGTTGTGTGAAAGCAGCCATAGGCAATATGTAAACAAATAGATATGGCTGTGTTCCAAAAAAAATTATTCATAAAAACAGGTGGTGGGCCGGATTTGGCCAGCAACATGGTCAACTCCTGCTCTAGCCCAGTAGCTCTCAACCTTGAGTGATCATCGGAATCACCAGTGACGGCTTTTAAAACACAGATGGCTGGGCTCCACCCCACAGTTTTGACTCAATAGAGCTGGGATGGAGCCAATAATTTGCATTTCTGAGTTTCCAGGTGATGCTAATTCTGCTGGGTCAGAAACTGCACTTTGAGAACCACTGCCCTAGTACGACATTGAAAGGGCATTTAATAGTCCTTTCATCTTATTTCCAGGTTTTGGATAATTTGCTTTAACAAAGCGAAGATGAATAAACTCAGATTGGGAACACTGAGGTTGAGGTGCCAGAGGACATCAAGTGGAGTTCTTGGTAATTAGTATCAAATATCTGGAGCATTGGAAAATATAAAGCATTTGGGAGTGCTCATGTAAAAATGATCACTAGAGCCATAAAAATGCTAAAGTTATGAGCCTATAGAAAGAATAGTAGAGGGTATGGGAGAGAAGGCAGAGATGGGCTGGAGAAATAGAGAAGTCAAAGAGTAGGAGGAGAACATGGAAATAGTGTCATGGAAAGCAAAGAAAAATTCCTAAGTTTTATCAACACTTCCAAACATTCCAAACATTTTCAAACACCTTTCAAGAGTGCCAGATTATTAAAGAAAAGTGTGGATCAAAGATTTTCCAAGGACAATAGCTTATCAAAACTCCTCTCCCAAACAAAGCTAGACTAGAGGATAAGCAAATAACATCACCAACCTCCACATTTCATTGATACCAGCAGAGGGCTGCAACGGCAAAGGAATGCTAAATGGAATGCTTTTTGTCCCATCTGAGCTTTCTGAACTCCATGCTTGCGGGGACTGGGAGTTAATTCCAAGTGGTATTAGGAGAAAAAAAAGACTGAATCACTTAGCCTCCTAGCTCCCACAATCAGTTGGCCATTTCAGTCCAGTCTGAGAGCCTGAAGTTTGGGATTTGTTTTACAGGCATCCCTGTCATCATCATGCAAAACCTTGCCTTATACTAAGTCCCATTAAAGGTTACAGAAATCAGTCTTAGTGCCCCCCCATATTATTGATTACATTTTATTTTTTGAAAATGTGAAAATTAACAAAGGTTCCAGAAGTAAAAACACACCAAAAGGCATACTTAGAGAAATGTCCCTCAGTCTCTACCCCTTCCACCTCATTCCACTCATCTACTCTCTGTAAGTAAAAAAAAAAAATAATAATGAAATAAAAATTGTTAGTTTCTGATTATCTTTCCTGCATTTCCATAGTGAAAGGAGGCAGCTGCATATATATATTTCTATTTCACCCCTCCCCCGTTTTTCTTTTACACAAAACGTTGTTTTCTATACATACTCTGGTACCTTTTTCATTTCTCAATACATCCTGGAAGTTGCTCAGTTCATAGAAACCAGTTTCATATCAGTTTGTAGAAATCAACTTCATTTAATTTTTTTTAAATAATTGCACAGTATTACACTGTGTAGCTGTACCCAAGTTTATTCAGCCAATTTCCTATATACAGGCATTTAGACCATTTCCAATATTTCACAATTACAAATAATGCCACAATGAATAACTGTAGAAATATTATTTTTTGTATTGTCAGATGTATATCTTTAGGCACATCCTAGGCATATGATGGCTAAGTTTATATATGTAGTTTTTAGATATCACCAAATTTCCCTCACTAGAGATCATACCATTTTGCACAGTCATGTCTGAGTGGACCTATTTCTTCATTGCCTCTTCAACAAAGTGTGTTGTTGAGCTTTTGAAATTTTTTTCATACTGATAGATTATTTCAGTGTAGCTGTAATATGCATTTCTCTCACGAGGAAAGTAAAACATATTTTCATACGTTCAAGGGCCATTTTTATATTATTTTTTACTTGTATGTTCTTCTCTTTTACCCATTTATCTATATTCTATAGGGGCTTTGATCTCCCCTATCTCTATTTTCTAAGAGTTCTTTATATATTATGAATATTAGCCATTTGTCTATGATATACTAAAATATCTTCTCTTAGTTTTTTCTCTTTTGACTTTCTGTATGGTGCTTTTTGCCATAATGTTTTTTTTAATTTTTATGTATATTGAATTTTTAAATTTTCTTTCATTGCATGTAGATGGAATTAAAGTTATGAAGCCTTTCCCATTCATGTACAAAAGAATTTACTCATGTTTTCTTTTAGTATTTGTATGGTTTAATATTTTACATTTAGGTCTGATACTTTTGAAGTTTGTCCTTGTGATTGATGTGCAGTATGGATCCAATTTTATCTTTACAAAGAACTAGCATCTGGCCTAATACTATTATATATATATATAATATATATACACACATACCCACTTTATTTTAGTGTGTGTATATATATACATTTTATTATTCTATATATATATATATATACACACACACACCATGTACCTAATCACGTTACTAAAACTTCATGTATTTTTTTATCATATATATGGATTGATGTGGTAAAACAGGAAAACCAAGATTGGCTGGTGGCCCCCACACCACACCCCCACCCCATATTTAAGAGTAAAGTTTGCCAGCTCTTCCTGGCATTTCCTTATTTCCTAGTATAGGGTAGCCAAGAATTTACTAGGCAATCAAGTATACTTTAAAAAAAAAAAAAAAAAAAAAAAAAACATAGTTTCTACTTTATGCAAGAGTTAGAAAAACTGTTCTCTGTTCAAATAGTGTAAAACAATCCTCATATAAGCCAATTTTGCTACCTGTTGTTTTCAGCTATAATAATGAGGTTAGGGGACTATCAAAATATAAATATCTATAATTCTCCTCTAAAAACCAAACCAAAATAAACAACCCCCCATAATTCATCCAGAAGTGTACCGTAGGATGTTTCCAAGTAACATATTCTTATGTCTTGGCCACTTTCTAAGCAAAGGAGAAGTAAGAGTTCTAATAAATTATCCTGTATAGAGCTGAAGTTTCCCCCTAGGTTTTACTAAAGTTTAATCCATTGTAATGAGAAGTTTCCTCATTTTTAACTATGAATTCCCTAAAATGATCATGATCATAGGAAAAGTCTTATAATTGCAACAGGATTATCCTGGCATCACTGCCTGCAATCCTACCTCAGCATGGGGGGGGGGGCATCAATTTGGTAAGAACATGAATGTGTTTCATGAAGGAGGGACTCCCATCTTCTGGCATTTTGCCAGTTTAGAAAGCATGTGATTTCCCTCTGACTAAAAGTCCCAAGATAAGAAAACTACAAAGGGTATTATCATTTAGGCCAGAGTTCAGTTTCACACAGGGCCTTACAAATTGGTATCTGACAGTTTTACAGAAATAAAATTGACAAGTATTATGCCAATTTTACACAAACCATTTTCAAAGAATACAATACTAACTTGTTTTATGAGATCAACATAATCTTGATACCAAACACAGACAAAAACATATGAGAAAAGAAAATTCCATGACTATTTTTCTCCTGAACATAATGCAAAATCCTAGCAAAATGTTACCAAATCAAATCCAGCAATGTAATAATACTAATACTTCAAGATCAAGTTAGTTTTATTTTAGGAATACAAAGCTGGCTTAATATTTTTAAAAAATAAAGTAACTGATACCATTAACAGAAAAAAAAGTACATGATTATCTCAATAGAAGAATAAAAAGCATTTGATAAAATTCAAAACATATTCATAATTAAAACTCTTGGTTTAAAGTAAACTAGGAAAGAAAAGAACTTGCTTACCTTGACAGAATTCTTATGAAAAGCATGCAACAAACATCATACTTGATGAAATACTGAAAGCTTTAAATGTGGGATAGGAACAAGCTAAAGGAGCTCCCTTTCACCACTTCAATGCCATTCTGAACTGGAGTAAAGGTATAACAAAGCAAGAAAACATTAGAAAGAAAGAAATAAAACTCATTATTTGCTGATGATGTACTTGTATATAGAAAAATACAAAATAAACTACAGATGAACTATTTAATCAGTGGATTTAGTAAGGCTGCTAGAAGAGATCAACATGAAAAAGGTGTATTTCCAAATACCAGCAACAAATAAAGTGAAATATTTTAAAAATGCCATTTAAATAGCATAAAAAAACAAATACTTAGCAAAAAAAAATCTACTAAAAGGAGAGGCAAGATGATACACTGAAAGCTACAAACATTGCTGAGACCCATGTAAATAGAAAGATATTCTTGTGCAGTTTGGAAGATACAAAGGTGAGAATGTTGTAAAATGTCAGGTATCGCCAAATTAATCTATTAATTAATTGCAATCCCAGTAAAAATGCCAGGTTTTTTTGAGGCAATTGATCAATTGAATCTAAAATTTATATGCAAATGCATAGGGTCAAGAAAAGCAAAAATGATGTTAAAGAAAAACAATACTAGAGAACTTAGGCTACCAGATACTATTTTTTTAATTACAGAATTTGAGACCATAGTATTAGCACCAGGTCAAACAAACCAAGAAACGGAAGAAAATAGAAAGCCCAGAAACAGACTGATGCATAAATGGACAGTCAAATCATGACCAAGATGGCACTGCAGTATAGTAAAGAAAGGATGATTTTTTTCAGAGTGGCACTGAATCAATTGACTATACACATGAAAAGGTGAATCTTATTCCTTACTTCACACCATAGAAATCAAATTCAGGATTGCAGAGAAGTAAAACAATAAAGTTTTCAGAGAAAAAAATCATAGACTATCTTCATGTTCTTAGAATAGACAAAGACTTCCTAAAAACAGGTCATAAAAGCACTAACAAAGAAAAGCTTATAAATTGGACTACAGTAAAATCAGTAACTTCCCTCATCAAAAGATATCAATACAGCATGAAAATGCATACCACAGAGTGGGAGAAGATATTTCCAATACATCTGACAAGGACTAGTATCCCAGAATATGTAAAGAGCAAGTCAGCAACAAAGTCAGACATCCCAAAAGGAATTAAAAAATAAAAAAAAATTAAAAAAAAAGACAAGACCCTTAAAACAGGTACTTTACAAAAGACGATATCCAAATGGTCAAAAAACATGAAAGTATGCTAAATTTCATCAGACATTAAGAAAATACAATTAAAACCACAATGAGATCCTACTACATACCTGCCAGAATGTCTAACATTAAAAAGACAGACAAGAGAAGTGTAGTCAAGGATGTGAAGAAACTGGAACTCTCATATACAGTTGTTGGTAATGGGAATTTTTCTTTTGACATAGCCCATCCCATTCTATCCAATTCATTCTTTTAAAATGTACAATTCAGTGCTTTTTATATACTCATAAAGTTGTGCAACTATCACCACTTTACAATTGCAGAACACTTTCAATACTCCAAAAAGAAACTATAACCATTAGCAGTCACTCCCCATCTCCCTCCTCTCCCCTCTGGCAACCACTAATCTACTTTGTCTCCATGGCTGTGCCTATACTGGACATTTCATACGAATGGAATCATACAACAGGTGGCCTTTTGTGATTGTCTTTTTTCACTTAGCAAAATGGTTTTCAAGGTTTATCCATATTGTAGCATTTATCAGTATTTCATTTCTTTTTATGGCTGAATATGCCATTGTATGGGTAATATATTTCATTTATCCATTCATCACCTGTATCCATTTATTTCCACTTTTTTTGCCATTATGAGCAGTGTTCTTTTGAAGGTCTGTTTCCAAGTTTTGTGTACACATTTTCACTCCTATACACCTAGGAGTGAAATTGCTGGATCATATGTGGTAACTCTACATTTAACCTTATGAGGTTAAACACCACCAAACTATTTTCCAAAGCAGTTGCACCGTTTTATCGTTCCACCACAATGTATGAGGGTTCCAATTTCTCCACATCCTCACCAATATTTATAATCTCTTTTTTGATTGTAGCCATCCTAGTGGGAATGAAGTGGTATCTCACTGTGGCTTTGATTCGCATTTCTCCAATCAAAAGTTCCCCAATCCCAAATGTTGAGCATCTTTTCATGTGCTTATTGGCCATTTGTATATCTCTTTGGAGAAATGTCTCTCCAAGTACTTTGCCCATTTTTAAATTGGGTTGTCTTTTCGTTCTTGAGTTGTAAGAGTTCTAGATACTTGGACCCTTATCAGATACACGATTTGCAAATATTTTCTCCCAGGAATGGGAATTCTTACCACTTTGGAAAAACTGTTTGGCATCATGTACTAAAGCTGAATATACACACAACTTTGGATCCTACAATGCACTCCTAGGCATAACCAACAGAAATGAGAACACGTATTTTCTACACGACATGTTGAAAAGTATTTATAGCAGCACTATTCATTATAGCAAATAAAAAACAGAAAACCCCAACATCCTGGGGTAGGCTGGGTAATGGCCTCCCCTACCCACCCCCCACCCATCCCCAAAGACATCTACATCCTAATCCCCAGAACCCATGAATGTTACCTTACTTTGCAGATGTGATTAAATTAGGATCTTGAGTTGGGGGGTTATTGTAGATTATCTGGGTAGGCTCAGTGTAACTACAGGGTCTGTGAAAGAGAAGGGCAGGAGGGTCAAAATGAGGTGATGTGATGGAAGCAGATGAAGCTGAAGATGCCATGTTGCTAGCTTTGAAGATGGAGGAAGGGGCCACAGGCCAAGGATTCCAGGTGATCACTACAGGCTGGAAAATGAAGGAAATGGATTCTTCCCTGGAGTGTCCAGAAGAAACCAGCTCTGCTGACACACTGACATCAGCCCAGTGAGACTGATTCTGGGCTTCTGACCTCCAGAATGGTAAGATAATAAATTTGTATTATTTTAAGCCATAAATGTGTGATAATTTGTTACAGCAGCAATAGACTAATAAAATATATGTCCGCCAATAACTTAATGGTAAATTATGATAGATTTGCACAATGGAATATTATTTGCAATGAGAATGAGTAACAATCACTATATGCAACAAACTGTATGAAGCAGAGACCTGATATTGAAAGAAGCCTGGCACAAAAAGAATATAAACTCCAAGATTCCATTTATATAAAGCTAAAAAAAATGAGCAAAATTTGGCAAATACAGACACGGAGTTAAAAGTTAAGACAGTGGTTACTTGGGGTGAGAGTACTGAGAGAGGGGCACAGGGAAAGCTTCTGGAGCGCTCATAATGGTTTTTTTTCTTGATCTGGGTGCTGATTATATATAGTCACTTTGTGATATTTCAAACCATACACTTTAAACTTGTACACTTTTCTGTATTTAATAGTTCAATAAAAAGTTTACTTACAAGCAAAATAAAATAAGTTTAAAAGCAAATTTTCTTCCTTGCAAAAACTGGTACAAAAATAAGTTTAAAGTTTATACATGGTAAATGCAAGGTTTTAGATTAGTTAAAACTGAATCCCATATAAAGTGATCAGAGTAATTTCAGGTAAAAATTAATTCCTAGGATTTTCTAGTACATCTCGAATGTCACACAAAAAATAATGAGTTGGTCTATGCATGCAAACAGTAGCAAATATTTTAAAGTATACCAGGATGCACCGTTTGCAATTTTATTTCTTTCATTATTTCCACTTAATACACCAAGTACTAGTTTAGAAAAATTGGTCTCTACAAACACCGTAATTGCAGAACTCCTTCTAGACCAAAGATTTTATCAATGGTATTTTTATTTCAAATATATTATGAAATAAAATCTTTTCCCAAATTAATGTTTCCATGCCCAGGAATACCCTAAGGTTTTCCTACATGAAAACAATTATTGCCCACTTACATAGTTTTTGCATTTATATTCAACTATAAGGAACCAAATATTGTAAATCAAAACAGATTTAAAGTTCCAATGAGTCGATTATGTTACAGTGTAGGTATTGTCCTATCATTTTGTTGAAACAATCTTTGGAATATATAGAATATTTTCAAGTTAAATAGCAAAGACCAATTTAAAAGTTAGTAACAAATTTTTTCAGTGATTCAGTAGGTCAAATGTAGATGTGCTCTTCAGTCAAACTTCAGTAAAAAGATCAAATTTTTCTTAAAAAGGTTCTAAAACATGCATTAAACAAGGTTCTAAACCTGAGTATTGAAAAGGTAGAACTGGTAACAGGTGTTCTCACCTGTAGGAGAGTAGCTATGTGTCAGTGCATTCACGAAGCTTTTAAAACAACTTCTTCCCATTAAATCATGATAAAAGGCCAAATTTTTATCTACTAGTAATGCTGACATAAAATTCAGTAGTTAGAGGCATTTCTGTGGGGTAGATGTGTTGAACAAGTGAACTTCTAAATTATAGAAACTTAGAGGATCACGAATCTCATGTACCCACTTGTCTCTTAGGAAGGAGAAAGATCAGAATGCTTAATAATTCTATTAAGTCAAACACTTCAAAACACTAACAAATTTTATCACTCATTAGCTAATAATACAAATATAAGATAATGCAACAAATTATTTGAACCTCAATGCAGAGAATAAATACTTTATTAACTGATTACAGTTGAAAGTTACAAACAAAAAAGGGGTATATTAAGGCAGAGCCATATATATATATTGATATAGACAAATCCAAAGACTGTTAATCTTTACATTTTAATAACCTCTGCATTTTTCTTTTACACATTTAGGCAGTGTGCTTTCTTTCCTTCTCAGTTAAAGAAACAAATCTTGGCCAATATTTCTAAGTCATATTTTGATGACAACTTACAGGATCACAGATTGAGACAATGACTTGTGTAGCAAATGCTATCTGATAGTTTTTCAGCATATTCCATGTGTGGTGGTACATCTTATTTGCATTCATTTAGGCTGTTGTGCACAATCTAAAAAGTGGTCATTTTCTAGTTTCCGGCAAAACACATAAACTTTAAAAATGATTTTAATAGTCTTAACTAAAATAAGTTTGGATTTCCAAGTCAGTCAAATGCTCAAATTGCATATTATTTTCTGCCCTTTCCCAAACCCTCATATTTTTTAAATAGGCTTTACAATATGATTGCATGGCTGTGTTTTAGGTTCTATAAATTTCTAATTTAAAATTCCAAAATTTTTTCCTTATGCAAAGTGGCAATACAGACAGCAATCCTACAGAGTACAGAAATCACTTTTCTTCTGTATAGCTCCCTTTTATAAAAATGGCAACCACGCACACACACACACACACACACACACAAAATGAAACATGAATTTAGTCCATCTGAAAACGCACTCCAGTTCCCTAATTCCACTTTTGAAGGAAAAGGCAGAGGCAAGTTTACATTATCCCAGAAAACTGAATAGATGGTTTTATTTGGTATCTTCAAGAAGCTTCTCCTTCTGTAGGGGATGTAGGTGTTGTCGGAGAAACCGTAACTGGTTTTCGTGCAATTCTGTCTAGTTCTGCATGAACATCTGATAGGACAGGTTTCTGGCCTACATTGAAGAAAAGGAAAAGAAACAAGATTTCGGTGTAAGTCAAATCATTTTTTTCACCAATATCTCTTCATTTAAAAATTGTATTTTTAGATGAAATACATTTCATCTAAGTTATAGCAACATCCTTAATTTAAAAATAAAACATCCTTAACTTAAAAATAAAATTTTTAAATAAAATTTAAAAATAAAATGGTGGGGTCTGTCACTAAATGAAGATAACACTGGCACCTATCATTTATTCTCATATGAACTCTAATCCAATTTTCAACCTGAGGGGGCAGGAACCAGCTGAAAATTCTTCCCAGAGGTCAGGATTGTTTCTGCTGAACATGTTGTCCAGACTGCAGAATCTAACCCTCAGAGTTTCTAATTTAGTAGGCTTGGGGTGGCGCCCAAAATTTGCACCTCTAACAGGTTCCCCAAAAACTAATGGTCTTTGTGAGTCATATCGAAGTGGAAGAAATTACCATGAACTACCACCTGAGATGATATCAAAGGCTTCAACAAAGAAAATCACCACGAAGTTGATAAGATCTATTAGTGGATTAATGTCAGGGTAATTTGGGAACCTTCTCTGATTGTCTAAGTAAGGCTCTGGTCTCTAAGAGGGAGTTCTGTTAACAAAAAGTGACACATGGCCACAAAAGGATTAATATTGTATGATTTCACTGTTAAGAAATAGTTAGAACAAGCAAATTCAAAGAGTCAGAATCCAGAATATATGTTATGAGGGGCCTGGGTGGGGGTAGAGAATGGGAAGTTAATGCTTAAATTGTAACATTTTCAATTTGAACTGATGGTGGTCATGGCAGCACAACATTGTGAACGCAATTAACAGCAATGAATTATATATTTGAATGTGGTTAAAAGGGGAAATTTTAGGTTGTATATATGTTATTAGAATAAAAATGCCCAAGAGAAATGAAAACCTATATTTACACAAAAACTTGCACAGAAATGACCAAAGCAGCATAATTCACAACAACCAGAAAGTAGAAACAATCCAAATGCCCATCAACTGATGGATAAATAAATAAAATGCATATATAAATAAGTAAAATGTAAATAGTAGCATATCCGTATGATGAAATATCATTCAGCAATAAAAACAAATGAAGTGCTGATACATGCTATAAAACTGATAAACCTCAAAAACATTGTATGAAAAAGGCATATATTACATGATTCCATTTTTATGAAATGTCCAGAATAAACAAATCCATAAAGACAGAAAACAGATTAGTGGCTGCCCAAGGAAAGGAGGAGGATGGGAGAGGAGTAATTGCTACCTGATTCAAGGTTTCCTTTTGGGGAGATGAAAATGTTCTAAAATTAGAAAATGGTAATGGTTGTACAACTCTGTAAATATACTCAAAACCATTTAAAGCACAAAACCACATTTAAAGCATTGTACACTTTAAATAGGTCAACTTTATGAAACATAAATTATATCTTCATAAGGCTGTTAAAAAAAAAAGTGACTTGCTCCAGGCAACTATACCTGACTTTTTGGCGGATGGTGGCAAACCACTGCTTCCACCTCCAGCCCCACCTCCGGGGCTACCACCTCCAACACCAGGGCCTCCCGGGGAGCCAGTCTTTTTACTCAGCAAACTATTGAAGAAATTTGCCAGGACACCTTCACTTGTAGCTCCAGCTATAAAAATAAACACTTTTACTCAAAACATTAAATATTCTCATAAATTAATATTACAGTAATTATACAAAGAAACATAATAAATAAAATTTAAGAGCTGTATATTCAAAACTCAATTCTAATTTGATCTTTTGAGGCTGAGTAACTTCTTCTCTAATCAAATATATAAAACAGTGTAAGTAACCTTTAAGGGTATAAGGTTTTTTTTTTAAATCAGAATATTATCTTTAAGAGGCTAAAGGCATTGCAAACTAACAGATGTTTAAATGTTAATATACCCCCTTTTTGTAAATTTTCAAAAACAGCACTTTTGAAAAAGATTTTGCATCAAGTATTAGAAAAAGTTATCAAGTATTAGAAAAAGATAAACGGCAAAGGATAGCAATACACAATTCACAAAAGGGAAATACTAGTGGGAAACGTACTTATTAGTGAATAAACAATTCACAGAAGGGAAATACAAGTGGGAAAAGCTTTTATTAGTTAGTAATTAAAGAATGCTGATTAGGTTGTGGTAAAATGACAACACTCAATGACGTGCAAAGTTGAATAATTCATTTGAAAAACATTACCAAAAGGAATAAAAGTGTACAAATTCTTTGACCTAATAATACCACTTATAGCAGTTATTCCTCACAGCAGTTATTCCTCCAACAGAAATAGCTATTATACATATAGCTTTTCCTTTAAAATCAGATTACCTATAATAGTATAAATAAGAATTTCTTCAATGAACTATCATAGAACAATGATTAAATAGAAAAACTTTTAGAAAGCTTATAACATAGAAATGATATGTTAAGAATATATTGTAAAATGGTTCACAATCTAATTATGAGATTATATCTAAAAAGATAAAGACTAGAAGGTATTGCACAAAAGTGAAAATAGCTATCTATGGTAAAAGGTGGGATTCTAGGTAAATTTCCTGCCACTGCAATATATATTGTGTTGTTTTCTCCCAAAAGAAAGATACCTTTCATGTTTGGATCAATTTTTTTTGACCCAGCAGGGATGGGTGACACGCTGGCAACATTGGATGACACAGATCTGTTTGGTGTTCGAGGGGAGCCTCCTGGGACTCTTGGTGAGGCATCCTACATTAAAATAGGAAAGACACAATTATAAAGACCTGAAGCTTTCAGCTTCACAATTGTTATAAATAGAAATTGCTTTACAACTGTCCCCAATCTGTGAGATTGGTACTTCTACGCTGCAAGCCACTGACAAAAATGTTAGCAATCATTCTAATTATTAGAGGATACCAGTACATTTTAAATTACTAAATTTTCTTTCATTGGGAAAAGAAGAATCTCCTGAGTAATGAAATGTGGGTTAAGAGTGTAAGCCTGGGAGTCAGACTGGGGTTCCAATCAGGCTTGCTTCCTATCTTGGGCAAGCCAGAATCTCTTCCAAAGCCACTATATCCCCATATGCCTCATGGGGCACTTTTGAGGAGCTACGAAATAAAACATAAATAGCTCAGCGTAGTAACTGACACATGACAAACGTTTGCAAAATAGATCTTTACATGATTTAAATATTCTAAAAAGGAGTGAAGCTTATCTTTTAAAACCTCACAAAACAAATTCCAGAAGAATTCTGAATCCAAGTTTATATCAAAGCACATTAATATGAGACACGTGTATGATTAAGAAAAAAGAATAAAACAAGATGTTTTGCATCTTATTAACTTCATCAAAATCCGCAATACTTACCACAGGCCTTCCAGCTGCAGTTGGTTGTTGTTTTGCTAAAAGGGACTGAGAAAAAAGAAAAACAAAAAACAAAAGATTCTAGTATAGACATTCATAGTATGTATTGATACATTTTTTTCTTTTTTGAGCAGGAAGTCTGTTTTTATTAAATTGTACTTGAAGAAGAAGTTAGTAAAATCAATGGTAGAAAAAGGTAAAAACAAGGGTGAGAGGACAAATTCTATATGGGGATGCTCATGGGAGACTGGAAAGCAATCTTTGGAAACTGGTACCAGTAGACACAGATATAAGAGGGCAGGTAACACCTATGATGACAAAAAAATGTCTTATTTCCCAGATCCTTCTGTGGTCAATCTATTGGCTCTCCAATGCCTTTGATGCCTTGATGACCAGGAACATACTTCCATTAGACACCTATTCCTTGGGAAGCTTGATCAATAGTCTCAAAATCTTTTCTGTTGACAGTACCTTTTCCAGAGGTCATTTTCCATCCATTTTCTTTCTAGTTACCAATCCATTCTGTCATGCCTTTGGTGACAAACTTACTATTTGTTCCAATGGTGAGTTTATGTTTGACTCCTTGCTTAATTGCTGTGTGGGCTGCCTGCAGTTCTGTTCTTTGGTTTATCTGCCATCCAGAAACCATCTCACTTATATATGGATGTCTCCATTAAACTCAAAATCCTGTCCGTGCGCCATCTCTCCCATTATATTTGCAGCTATCATCTACTAAACAGCTGGAGCGTGTTCTCAGTCCCTGCCAGAACCGTGTCCACGTTGGTCCCAGGAATTCATGTCAGCCTTTTCCAATAGGTTGTCCCCAATGTCCAAAGCGGGGGAGAGGGGTATCTATGGCTTCCCTATTAATCTGTATTTAAATAAAATATATGCAAGAACTGTTCACCCATTAACCACATTAAGTCGGCATCTGATGCGATTTCATACCTGTAGCTTCATAAGAAAAACTTGGTCATCTTCTGCCACAATTTCTTTCTCATGCACAAACTGAAAAGAGCAATGCAGAAATGAGTAAGTTTACATTTAATGCTAAAGCCATTAATAACTTACTCCCTAGATTACACTAATCCAAAAACAGTTCAAGAATATGAACGCTACCTATACTTTATCCACATGAATGAACTGCCCTACCCAGTCCCTTAATGGCAGGCAGAGCTGTTCAATAACTTTCTGCAAGGATGTAAATGTTCTACATCTATGCCATCTAATATAGTAGCCACTGGCCTCATGTGGCTACTGAGCACTTGAAATGTGGCTAGTATAACTGAATTTTTCATTTTATGTAATTTTACCTAATTTACATTTAAAAGCCATTTGTGGCTAAGGACTACTGCACTGGACAACATAACCCAATAGCCACAGGCATATTAATCATGCTTATAAAATTTGCTAAACAATGGTTCGATGTTTTCAAAGGGCCAGTGACATCCCAGTTCAGTGAAAATCAACTTGCCTTTGGTTCCCCTGAAATAAAATGACTCTTTTCTCTGCTGAATAATTAGGGAAAAGGAACTGCAAAAGCTTCCTGCTTCTACTCTTGCTGTACAATGCACTCCCCAGTCTATTTTCCACACAGTAGCCAGAGACACTTTAAATGGTTGTCAAATTACATCACTCCTCTGCTCAAATCCTCCAATAACCTTCCATATCGAAATGAAATCCAAAGTCCTCATTGCAATCTAATGATAAGGTCCCACAAGATCTTAATTTTGCCTCTCATCTCTACCACCCTGGCCTTCATCATAGCTCCTTCCAGCCTCTTTGGCCTCCTTGCACTTTCCCGCCTCGGAGCATGTACACTTTCTGTTCCCTCTGCCTTCAATACTCTACCCTCTTATCAGACATGTTCCCTAACCACCCCTAAAACAGCATCCCTCCCTATCCCAGTCTTCTTCCTATTCACTGTCTCCGCCTCCTGTTCTGTGTTCATAGCACTTATCATGACTTGACAGATGATAGATGTAATGGCTTATTCTTTGCATCACCTTCCTAACAGTTAGCACCTAGCACCTAAAACCGTTCCTATTTTTGAGCTCGTGCTCAATACATATTTGTGAAATGAATAAAAGAAAAAGACAACTTTTAAAGCAAAACTGAGTTGGTTAAAAACAGAATGGGGAAATTTTTTTTTAATGTGTGCACTTCTTTAAATAGATATCCAAACCAAATACTACGTCAACTGACTTCATTTTTCATTTGACTTTACTTTTTTTATTACTAATTTCACACAAACAGAAGATGCTGTATGCTGTAAATGTTTGGATTAAGTAAGAATCTTATTATATATTAAATCAAAATTATTTCTCCCTGAAACATATGTCCAAATTAAAAGTGGGTCAGTGGGAAGTATTAACATGAAAACACTCATTTTTAGGTGACTTTTCAGAAGCATCTATAACTTATCTAACTATAGAACATCATATACTGCTTAACATGGAATCAAGATATATGAAAGAGTACCTTCCAGAAGTGATTTAATGGTCCTAAGAATGACATGCAACAGTCAAGACTAAAAATTGGATATGGGAGCCTTATTCTGATCAAAATGGTGGAGTGAGATGCTTCTGGTCTCTATCCCCCAACAGAAGCTTTGAACAACCAGCAAGACCTGCCAGAAACATCTTTCTCAAAGCTCCAGAAAACAGTTAAAGGACTACAGTAACAGGGCAAGCGCTAAATCAAGTAAAAGGCCAATTAAAACCTGTAGGATTTTGTGGCACCCTGGCTGACCCTCCCCTACCCCTCACCAGCTGGGCACAGAGCCAGCCTCAAGCTCTCAATGCACAGATTTCTGGTCCAGGTTTGAGAGAGAGTAGAGTAACCCTCATAACCATACTGTGAGCATCTATGTCTAGCCCCATCTATCTGGTGGTGGTCTGAAGGATTCACCATCCCAGAACTTGCCCTGCATGTAGAAAGCAGCACATCAAGCTTTCTACAGAACACTGTGGGAGTGCAATAAAGTTGCATTGCTGGCAGTAAGGGATTGCTGGCTCTACGACATACAGCGGTGTGCCTGGGACCATGAGGAAACTCTTCCCTAGGGAAGAGGGGACATTTGTAACTGTGTAAATGAGGAAATTCCTAGGAGCCACACGTGTATTCCAAAGACAAGACACATGCACAGAAAGGATCAGGGAGGCCCCTAAACTTTGCATGGAGCTATTCTCTAAAATCATTGCAAAGATAAGCCCAGAAGGAGAGCACTTACATAGGTCAATCTGCAAGACTAGGAAAGGTGTTTTGTTTTGTTTTATTTCCTTTTTTTAATAGCTCCTGACATTCAAGGAAACATCTATCATAACACTAGCTGGATTCAAGCTTACATGACAAATGCTCAGGGTCTAAATTACAGTGACAACACGTTAAAATATCAAAATATCCAGATTGCAACAAAAGCTTACAAAAACAGAAGGATACAGGAAACAATGGCCCAGGCAAAAGACAAGACACAGGTATTAGGAACTATCAATGAAAAGGACCAGACCTGGGACATACCAAAGACTTTTTTAAAATGGTCCTTAATATCGCAAAGAACTAAAGGAAAACATGGACAAAGAACTGAAGGAAATCAGGAAAACAACAGATGAACACAAACACAATTCTATCAATAGAGAGGTGGAAACTTTGAAGAGGAACCAAACGGAACTGAAGATCACAGTAACAAAAAAACCTCCTTGGGGATTCAACAGCAGACTGGAGCTGGCAGAAGAATCAGTGAACTTAAAGATGAGACAACTGAAGTCCTCTAGTCTGAGGAACAGAAAGCAAACAGTCTCAGGAGTCTGTGGGACACCATCAAGTGTAACAATACATGCATTGTGGGAGTCCCAGAAGGAAAAGAAAGAAGGCAAAAAGAATATTCAATTACATAATGGCTAAAAACATCCCAAATTTAACAAGAGACATGAATATACACACTCAAGATGCTCAACAAACTCTAAACAGAATAAACCCAGATAGACCCACAGCACAGCATATTATAATCAAACTCCTGAATGCCAAAGATAAGACAAAATTCTGAAAGCCGCACGAGAGAAGCAACATGACATGTGTAAGGGAACCTCAATAGGATTAAGCATCAATTTCTCTTTGGAAACCATGGAGGCAAGAAGGCAGTAGGATGACATATTTAAAATGCTAAAGGCAAAAAACTATTAACCAAGAATTCTCTCTCCAGCAAAACTGTCTTTCAAAAATGGCGGAAACGATAAAACATTCCCAAATAAACAAAAGCCAAAGGAATCTGTCACCACTAGACAAGCCTACAAGAGATGCTAGAGTTCTGAGGTTGAAAGGGGGACAATGGTCAATAGATCAATGCCGCACAAAGAAATAAATATCTCCAGTAAGGGTAACTACATGGGTAAATATAAATGCCAATACTATTGTATTTTGGCTTATAATTCTACTTTTTACTTCCTACAGAATCTAAAAGATAAATGCATAAAATGAAAGGAGGTATCAGTGGGGTTTTGGACTCATAATGCATAAATATGTAATTTGTGAAAAGAACTACATAAAGGTGGAGGGACAGAGGGGTACTGGACCACAGTTTGTACGTACTACTGAGCTGGTATCAAAGCAAACAAAACTATTACAGATTTAGGATGTTAAATTTAAGCCCCATGGTAACTACAAAGAAAAGCATCAGCTCATAGAGACAGAAATGAGAGTACAGGTCGCCAGGGGCGGGGTTGAGGGGAAATGCGAGTTAATGCGTGATAGGTATAGGGTTTCTATTTGGGGAGATGGGCAAGTTTTAGTAATGGAAAATGGTGAGAGTACTACAATATTGTGAATGTGATTAATCCCATTCAATGCTTTGTTTGCATGGGAGTGACTGTGATAGAAAAGTTTATGTTCTATATGTCCCACAGTTAAAAAAAAAAAAGATAGACAATGACAATTAAATGCAATACAAGATCTTGGGTGGAACCTAGCAAGGAAGGAGAAAAGGCTCAAAGAGACATTATTGGGACATATGGAAAAAATGGAATATAGACTGTAAGCTTTAGATCAACGCTAAATTTCTTGAATTTGATAACTGTACTTAAAGTGGTTATATAAGTGAATGCCCTTGTTTTTAGGGAATGTATGTAAAAGTACTGAATGTTTACGGAGCATGATGTATACACCCTATACTCAAGTGTTCAGAAAATGGATTGATAGAAGATACAGAAATGGACAAAAGATAGAATTATACAAAAAATGTGGCAAAATGTTAAAATTGGTGGATCTGGGATCTCGATATCCGGGGGAGTGGGGGGGGGGGCAGGCAGCGGCAGTATGTTGGGGTTCTCTGTTTGCATTATCACTGTAATGGGGTTTGTATTATTTTTTAACTGTCTTGTTAGTCTGAAAGTATTTCAAAATAAAAAGTTTCTAGCAACATATTCTTGGCTTTTCGCAGAGCTCTAGATTGGAAAATTCACATTTTCTGGTTATTGAATCTGTTCAAGATCTACCTAGTCACTCACGCCGATACATGAATTCCAAAGGATTGTATCAGAAGAACATGGAACATGCACTAACATTTGCTAATACAATAATGCCAAAGGCTAAGTAACAACTCATCAACTGAATAGCTGGATTTATATTTTGCTAGAACAAACCCTTACTGTGAATTGTACATTAGCTCACCCAAATTATACTTAGAAACCCTCTTGATAAAAGAGGACCTCTTTGCCTTTCTACCTATAATCTTAAAGTTATGGGCCTCCCCCTCAGTTTAAAAGCTTAAATATTGAGACCATAAATTAAAACTGTTACCTTTCGGACAGGTGGTTTAGTTACGATGTCTTCAAAATTATCTTCTGCTTTTAATGTTTGAAAATTTTCATGTAATATTCCTATTTTCTTATCATTATCCCACCCTGCTGGACTGGAAAGAAATGCGTATGATAAATTCTGAAGCATTTATATAGTCATTCTTCCATTCAATCCATGATCATATAAAGGGAATGTTTTACAAAATCAATCTGACAAATCATGGAAAACTAATCAGCTTTTTATTATAACGCCCAAGTTATGTTTCAAAATGATTATCAATCTTTTTAATAAAAAAAAAGCCATAAAGTTTTGAGTAGGAAGGCAGTTTTAATTATTACCACCCCATTTTATTCAGAAAACTTTAAAAAAGCATATCTAGATTACAAATTGGGTAATTTATGTATCCTAAACTTTTAAAGAATAAGTAGACACTACACTGATATTTTGTACCCAATAGACAGTTTAGCTATAATAGCAAGGTCTTTGGGAAAGGGGTTAGGAGGACAGTAAGTCTAAAATAAATAGATCAAGGAAGGTTATAAGTAAAACAATCTAGGAACAGATTCTCACCTATTCAACATGGAAAGGTTTATTGGTCCCACCTCAAAACTGAAAATGATGATGCCATCAAATAGTAAAATCAATACATGATAAAACAATATATTTAAGAGTATACTTACATAAATACTGCATCTTTTTCCACAACAACAGCAGGAATCTTATAAGGAAATCCATATAGTTTCTGAACGATGTATTTATATACTAAATCTATATTTTTGTTTTCTTTTACTGAAGTGTAAATAAGCGCTGCACCATCTGAATAACACCATTAAGGAATATTTTGGACAAATTCCATGAACATGTACCATAAAATTCTGTGTTCTCAGCTTAACATTTTTCTACATGTATATTGGTTTCAAAGTTTACTTCGACCAGTATTTCATTCAGTATTAAATTGAGAATTTAAAAAATATAAAATATGTTAATTTGAGCTAAAATGCAAATAAAACAACCTTTACATAATCTATTTCACTTAGGTGGGCAAAAGCCTCATTAAGCCAAAAGAGTAAAAGTAAATTTAATAAAACTGACATCATTACTACCTGTATATTAAGAACAAGTTTTTTTTTTTTTAACCTTACTAAACTTCATGAGGGAGGTGATAGTATTTGTCAACAACTGTCTTGCTTACTTTTTCAACAAAGATAGTTTGTACTACTGTCTCTTGTAGGCTTCACTAATCCCAGGAATTAGAACTTCAGGGACAAAGCTCAGGAGAACCACCGATGAGAGAATTTGAATGAGCAATCCTTCCGGGAATGACCAAAGGCAAAAGTAGATTTCATGACCAAAACTTGAGCTAACACAACCTCAAATGAAGATATGTAATTAACTTTAATCTTTTATGCAAAATATGGTGGATCAAAAGATCAAGAGGCCTATGGGAAAAGGGGCAACATGACCTCTGACAGATGATGTGGTCAGTGACTACTAAAGATTCTACGACCACCTGCTGAGGACCACACTCTTAACAGTGGCCACTGTGTCCACAAGAGATGATGGAATAGTCTAACTTCTTTCCTAGGACATGGCAGACTGAGGCTTACGAACCTAAAAGTGGTATAGCTAAATACTACTTAACTTGACATAAAACTTAACTTGGTAGAAACAAGCATCATAAGCTCAAGTAAAAGCTTAATCATGTGAACTTCTCACTAATGGTCTTTCCCATAATTAGAATTGATTTATGATAATTCAAATTTCTTGGCTGAAAAACTTTGCATTGCAATTAAAATTTTTAAATAAAGGTGATTTTTTAGTTTGTCACCTTCACTCACTGACAAACACATACTTCACTATCTTAAGGGGACTTCTCACATTTTGAATACTTTAAAAATCAGATGGCTCTAAAGGTCTGTCATTTAGTAGACAGCTTTCTGATTACATTTCTGTACAGACATTTTCTACTTTAGCGTTTAAAGAGACTTCTCAAATTTTCTAATCTTCAAAAATAACAAAAAAGGCTATAGACACTGTGCTGGTTTGAATGTATTATGTCCTCCAGAAAAAGCCTATTTGATGCAATACTGTGAAGCAGACATATTAGTGGGGTTTAAGTTGGAACGTCTGGATTAGGTTGTTCACGTGGAAATGTGCCCCACCCAACTGTAGGTGATAACCGATGAGATATTTCCATGGAGGCGTGGCCCCACCCACTCAGGGTGGGCCTTGATCAGTGGAGCCATATAAATGAGCTGACAAACAGAAGGAAATCAGTGCAGCTGTGAGTGATGTTTTGAAGAGGAGCTATAGCCAAGAGGCACACTTTGAAGAAAGCACAGGAGCTGCAGATGAGAGACAGTTTGAAGATGCCCATTGAGAGCAGACTCTTTCTTCCACCAGAGAAGCTGAGAAAGGACAAATATCCCAAGTGCAACTGAGAGTGACATTTTTGAGGAACTGCAGCCTAGAGAGGAACATCCTGGGAGAAAGCCATTTTGAAACCAGAACTTTGGAGCAGACACCAGCCATGTGCCTTCCCAGCTAATAGAGGTTTTCCGGACACCATTGGCCATCCTCCAGTGAAGGTACTCAATTGCTGATGTGTTATCTTGGACACTTTATGGCCTTAAGACTGTAACTGTGTAACCAAATAAACCCCCTTTATAGAAGCCAATCCATCTCTGGTGTCTTGCATTCCGAAAGCATTAGCAAACTAGAGCAGACACCTACTTAAATTACTCCCACTTTTTGTTTTCTAAGATTCTTATGTAGACGAGTGTCCTTTAACTAAACTCAACCATCATGTGACATGAAAAGAGACAGGCTCATGCAGAAGACAAAGAATGGAAGGAAGATGAGGAAAGGGAAACTACCAGTGTCAAAAGATCTTATTTAGTTAGGCTTTCTATATTATGTGGTCCATAAACTAAGGAAAATGAATGGTAAATTGTGGACACTATAAGCATGGGTGTTGCCTATTATTACTATCTATTCCTAATAACATTTCTTTACTTTTCAGACTCAAAAGCTTTGGGTAGGGAAACCAATCGCAAAACTTCTGATCCAACTGGGATGGGTGGAAACAACTCTCTTCAGTGCACGGAAGCTGTGAATAAGTTCTCAGCAACAAATTCTTTTAAAAGCATTAACTTACAACCCTCATTGTCTACCTCTCTTAGTTGTAAATGTTATTCATTTGCTTATCTAATCCTTGAAACCTTGATTATACAAGATGCCTCAAGACAGGTTTTCAAATCTTGTGGTCACCAAAATTATCCAAGAATCTTTTTTAAAATACAGATGCTCCAGCCTCATCTTGGAATTTTCCAATTCAGTAGATCTTAGATGGGCCAGAGCCTGATGCACAGCCAGATTTTGAAACCAATGCATTAAACTAATGAGATGATGACATATAATCATATTAAAAATGAGCAATACAAATCCAAAGCCTGATCTTGCTCCACCCCCAATAAATGAATACAGCTTTTTAATCAGATATGCTCACAAAACACTGATAATCATTTTTCTTAAGCATAGTACTTGAAACAAAGCAAATCAGTTACATATTTCAATACTTACTTCTCTCTCTAAAAATATCCAGATATAAATTATTTGAGAACTAAAAATGAAAATTCCAACCAGATGTAGGAAGAAAAACACTTCCGGAATTTCTAAAGTCCATCATTTAATTATTTTACCTAAAAAATCAAACAAAAATACAAAGGGTACACTGCACCAAGCAATTTGTTAAAGGATACACTGTAAACAAAACTTCCGGATATGTGACTGAATAAAATCAAAATGTTCATCTTTGTAGTCATGTTCTTTCTCCAATACACTAATGGCATCACACTGTGCAGTTAATTGAAAAGAACAACACAACATTAACTTTAAATAATGAAAATTAAAAATGATTTAAATGGTTCAATTATGGGTGTGAGAACATCACTCTGACATGGTGACTGAAGAGTAGGATCTAGAGTATCAACCACTCCTATCTGTCTAAAGACTTTTGGCTGGAGTCTTAAGACTAAAGAATACTTTTATTTGTTTAAAAAGCATTGACTTCTGTGTTATATTGAATCTGGTGAGAATACCAAAGAGAAAATTTTAGTCTGTAAGGAATGAAGAATAACAGGACAACTTCTACTGAGTGATCACACTTATTAACTCAACTACTTACATCCTAGAACAAAGTTTTCAAGATCTAAAAATCTATTCCAGTTCTATAAAACTTCTGTGTAGTTAGTCTCCACTTCTCACATTTCCTCTTTATTCCTCTGTTTATCCGATAATTCTTAATTGACCATTTACTTTCTGGTGCTTTTGTTCACTCACAATGATCTCACCAACAGTAAAATAAGGGAATTACAGACTGTTTTTGAAATACCACCTTTTCATCTTTTCATTCAATGAAACAATTCTGAATTCTGCTTTCTATAGAAAAAAAGTTAAGGAAAAAAAAAGGCATGGTTCAAATATCATGACATTCAAATAATTTCCCCCAAACCATTCTGAAAAGAGACAATGTGAAATCTGAAAAGAAACATTTAATAAAGTTCATTATACCTAACATTAGATTGGGATCAGATTTGATATGTAATGTTTTTTGGTTATACATATATACACCACAGAACAGAATCTCTTTGACCATTTTACAGAACTCTGAGAATGATTATTACATGATGACTTACGACCATTTTGGTGAAACATGGTAGTTTAATAGAGATTTTAATTTACCTCAAAGATTGTGGACTTAAAACAAGAAACTTATTCTCCCTGAACCTCAATTTCCAGAATCTTTAAACTGATGGAGTTGAACCACCATACCTCATCCATTCCGAGACATACATTCTCCTATCCCCCTATACATTTTTAAAGCTCTTAAACTGAGGTACATCTGATGGTGACTTACAGTCTCTGAACTACAGAGGATAATTTCTTTTGGCTTGAAAATATTAAGAATCTATGACTCATTTGATACTGACTCAGAATCCTTTAAGCTTAACATTTTTCTTTGGAAAAATAAAATTGCTTTTTAAGAGGCAAGCTGTAATGTAAAATCTGGGAAACAACTGCAAATAAACAGCTTTTTGCCCAACAAAACAAAACAAAAATCAACCATATACAAAAGGATTCCAGGGTGAGCTTTTAAAAACATAGTCTTATAGAAAAGGTGTAACTAATTATACCAAAATCTCCATTTGAAAAGGCAGATAAGACCTTAACTTAATCATGTTAAATTCTGCCCCATCTGTTATTAAAAATTCTGTAGCATTTAATGTAAAACCTAAGATAGATTTTAAATTCTTTATCACCTTTATTCCAAAAATTTATAAATTCCATACCTTCTTTTAATTATAAAGCAAGTTTTATGATACAAAAAAACATTAAAAATTTTAGGTCTTAATCGGGTTATGTTCTATCATTTTCATACTACTTAGGACCAAAAGGGGAGAAAATGAACTTGAACTCTGAATTATTTTTGAAGGAAAGTTGATTTCATTATTAAGTGTATATAGTGACAGAACTAAATTAACAGAATTTTGATAACAATGATCCTACCAGAACCTCTAGAATAAATTGATAAGCCTTGCTAACAGCATATCAACTGGACATAATAGGGGCTACCAGTGTTTAAGCCTATTTTATTTTAAGGACATAATCATACCATATTCAAATTTACTATTGAAATAAAATTTGTAAAAAAATTTTTTTAAATTGTTTAAAGAAAAAAATTTTAATGTTGAAACTATTTTGTTGTAAAAATTAAGCTATCAAAATAATTAAACTATCATCTTACCTATAATTATTTCTATTAAACTGATTGTATAATGGAGTTTAAGTAGGAATTAGGAAAATGAAACTCAATCACATATATTTCAAATAATACTTTCTTTTAATGAAGCTATGATTAACATCACATGTGAATATCATTCAATATCTCAAACTATTATTTCTGTTGTTAGGAAAATTAATGTGTTAACTTCAAAGAAAGCCTAGAAAACAAAACAACTATTCATTCTTGGTGAATATCAGTAGCAGAATCTCTTGGAAGTACACTAACCTTTGTGCAAACTACTAGTACTGGAATGCCCAAGTTATGTGTAAGTGTATCCACACCCAGAGGTAAAACCACACTGTCATCTTTGTCTTCCTGTGAGACGGTATTTCTTCTCTGTGGAGAAGCTGGGAAATCTTCTCCTGGCTCTACATATTCTTGGAAGTCTCTAATCACTAAAAATCAAAGTAAATAATTTAATTCTTAGTTCAGAAATTGCTTTACTTCAACAGGTAGATTTTTCTGACATAATCTAAATATATATTTTACTAGCACTTATACTTATTCTGGTGTAAGAAAAGAAACAAAAAGTTTTTGAGAAACTTATTTCGAAGAGAATATAGAGACACAGGACCCACATGAATTATTAGGAGGCAGAGTACAGCACTGAATGGCTCCAGAGTAGGGTTCTATGTAAGTCTGGTTCCATCCATATAAAATACTTTAGGCAAGTCATAATGTAGTTCTGTCTCTCAACCTTCTGTAATTCACAAGGACGTTGAACGGATAAAAGAAAATGTGGGAAGATACCCCACAATTTAAAAGATAGTTCTGGGTAACTTTCTAATATTAATTTTCTTTGCCTAAACCCTTTATACAGGTCTACTTCCTCTTTCTACCAATGCTTAATCTTGGGCATATTCATTCTGTAACCCTGGTAAGAATTAATAAGATATTGCCAATGATGATAAAGCCGCAGAACTCATTTCCAAGATTAAGAACCTTTGCTTAACAAAAAAAGTAAACATAAATGTATCAAAAGGCTTAACAATCAGTAACTACCTTTCTAGGAATTAATCTCAATCAATGTTGCATGCACACTGGGATTTTCACATGAGACTGTTCATCATGTTTAAAAGTGAAACAACAAATCTGGAAATGACTTAAATTACCCACACTATAGGATTAAAACAGTATATGAGGGAATATCATATAATTATAAAAAGTCAAGTTTCAAAGACTATTTAATGCTGTAGGAAAATAATATATTTTCAATTAAAAAATAAAGATTTATATAATTACATAATTTAAATAATTTATTTATTTAAAAAAAAAAGGTAATTATGAATAAGAAGACTGACTCTCATGGAGGAAAACTGTCCTAAACTTTTGTGAGGTCAAGGACAAGATGAATCCTGAGCAGCTGAACATGGTTCCTCCAGCAACACCAGAGTAGCAGCTCTACTGGCTACCTTGATATCAGAGGCTTAAATCTCACAGTGGTTCTCAAATGTTAGCAAGCACCAGAATCACCCAAAGGCTTGTTAAACCACAAATTACTGGTTTCTTATTCAGTAGTATGAGGTGAGATGTGAGAATATGCATTTCCAACAAATTCCCAGCTGATACTATTGATGCTGCTGGTCCAGGAATCACATGTTGAGAACCACTACTCCAGTATAAACTCAGATACAGGGGAAAATACAGAAAAAGAAAAGAAAAAAGAAACAACACACAGGCAATGGCCACCAGGGAAAGAGAGGTACAGATTAAAAGCATTCAAACATCTTTTTATTGACTTAAGATATAAATTCTCTTATATTTCTACTGTTCCCTTACACATAAATCCCAGTAAGCAGTCAATCTCCCCTCCCAAAAGTTATTATCAACTAACAATAGCAAAGAAAAGCAGCATTTCATTTGTATATTTTCTTAAGCAAAGTACAACATTGGCAAATGAAGAACTCTAAGTAAAATTCAAAAATGTCACTGGCTTACAACCTGTTAGAAAACACCCAGATCATTTTCATAATTTCCATGAAAATTTCCAATTCACACAGGAACATATAAAATATATTATGTACTTTGTAAATCATAAAACTAAGTTAACATCTTTATATTTATGTTGTTCATGCCTTTTCAGACACTTTGACAAGGTTGATAAAATTGATGTAATCAAGAGATTAAACTGCTGAAAATTAGCAGCTGAGGAAAGATTCAGCTTCCTGTTCACCCTGAAAAACTACTTTCAATATGAACACAACAGCCCTGTGGCAAAAAGAAAAGGCATTTCTACTAAGGAGTCTGCCATTGTGTATAGGTTTCCAATTTAAAAGTATGTTAAAACCTAGCACATCACTCAAATTGAACTTTACAAAAACAGTAGTTACAGCTCTAGAGCAACTAGTAAACAGCCAGGACCAGCTAGTAAATATATTGGAACAACTGTTAAGGGATATCCATGCCAGGACATGCATCATACACCAGCCTGGAATGGGTGGAATGGCTGAGATCACAGCATAGAACTGTAAGTAAAGCTCCCCAAACTGTGGCACTGGCACCCCTCCCCCACTGGTATGGCAGTCTGAGCTGGAACATTTTCCTGTGGAAAAAAGAAGCAGGCTGCTGGCAGCAAGGGAGAGTAACTCAACCAAGCTGGACGTGTGGTTTTACTTAACAAATCTGGAATACTTAAATACAAGCTACAAGCACAGATAAATCCGGAGCAAGCAGGAAAGGAACCTTAAGGTCTCTCTCAGGATAGAGGATGAGGGGCTGATGAAAAAAAAAAAATTAATAAAAACAGAGGCTTTTGGAGATGGCTGAGCTCAAAATACTGGAAAACAGCTGTGTCCTAAGAAAAAGGAGCACAGAGAACCAGGTACCAATTCCAGTTGACCAGCAAAACTGGGGGTCTGGGGACTAGCTCTGAAAGAGGATTTCTTTCTTTTTCCTTTTTTTCTCCCATTCTAAGCAGCTCATTAGAGAAAGCCTCAGGCATTTTCAATTGTCTGCCCTAACCCACGCAAGGGTAGAGTTAAGAGAGTCAGAGAGACAAAGGAAGAAGTCAAGTATACAAGATAATTCCCTAAAGGGCATATCTTCCCTAAGAAAAGGGGGGGCAGGGCCCAGCTCAAATGGCTGCCCTCCCTCAGAGAATTCAGACCCCAGGGCCTGGGGGAAAAAAAAAAAAGAAAACAGAAACAATTTAAGCTTGGCTTCTGACTCCCTCAGCTCCTGGCCGGGACAGAGGCTCTTTACACCAGGAGGAATTGCGGGCTGACAAGCACCACTTGCTGGACAGAACAGGAAAAGCACAGAGTATAGAGGCCTCACAGGAAACTGACTATTTTCTTAATACTGATTACACCTTCCTCCTGAGACCTGGGCACATCTGACCTTGGAAAATCTGACTGGGGTAATCAAGGAAGCCAGATGCCTACCCAACCAAAAATTACAAGTCACATTAGGAAAAACGAAGCTATGGCCCAGTCAAAGGAACAAACTTACAATTCAAATGAGATACAGGACCTCAAACAACTAATTAAAGATGTTCAAGCAAATCTTCTAAATCAAATCAATGAGCTGAAGGAAAATGTGAAAAAGAGATGAAGGATATAAAGAAGACACTGAGTGACCATAAAGAAGAATTCATAAGCTTGAAAAAACAAATGGTAAAACTTATGGGAATGAAAGGCGCAACAGAAGAGATGAAAAACACAATGGAGACATACAACAGCAGATGTGAAGAGGAAGAAGAAAGGAGTCATGAACTGGAGGACAGGACATCTGAAATCCTACAAACAAAAGAACAATTTTCTTGATACTGGAAAAGAATGGAAAATATGAGCAATGGCTCATGTATTGAATGACAACATTAAGTGAATGAATATATGTGCCATGGATGTCCCAGAAGGAAAAGGGGCAGAAACAATAATGGAGAAAATAATCACTGAAAATTTCCCATCTCTTATGAAAAACATAAAATTATAGATCCAAGAAGCACAGTGTACCCCAAACAGAATAGATCCAAATAGACCTACTCCAAGAAACTTAATAATCAGATTATCAAATGTCAGAGACTGAGAGAATTCTGAAGGCAACAAGAGAAAAGCGATCCATCACATACAAGGGAAGCTCAATAAGACTATATGCGAATTTCTCAGTAGAAACCATGGAGGTGAGAAGGCAATGGTATGATATGTTTAAGATACTGAAAGAGAAAAACTGCCAACCAAGAATTCTATTTCTGATAAAACTGTCCTTTAAATATGAGGGACAGTTTAAAATATTCTCAGACAAACAGACACTGAGAGAGTTTGTGAACATGATACCTGCTCTACAAGAAATAATGAAGACTATCAGTAAGAATAAAAAGAGAAAGAAAAAAGATAAAAATAAATAAGATATGACATATAAAATCCAAAAGACAAAAATTACAGACAGTAGACATTATGTTGAGTGAAATTAGCCAGAAACAAAAGGACAAATACTGTATGGTCTCACTAATATGAACTAACATTAATGAATGAACACTGAAAGTTTAAGTTAAGAACACAGATTATCAGGAGATAGAAAAATGGTAGAGATCAGGCATCTGATACTGAAGGAGTCAAAAATGTTCAACAGGATTGGTTGTATATATCCAGAAATAGATAGCACAATACTGTGTGATGGCAGCAGAATATTTTATGTATTCTGAACAAAGATGAGTGTGAGTATGGGTGAAAGAGGAAGGCTACGGGCACGTATGATACCAGAAAGAAAGATAGAAAATAAAGACTGGGATTGCATAATTTATTGAAACCTAGAGAAGTCAGTGATGGTCATTAAGTGTACTAATATAAGAATGTTTTAACATGAGGGAGAACAAATGAACGTCAACACTGCAAGGTGTTGAAAACTGGATGGTATAGGGGAAAAAATACAATTAATGCAAACTGGAGTCTATAGTTAACAGTAACATTGTAATATGCTTCCATTAATTGTAACAAAGACAATATGCCAAAGCTAAAGGTCTATAAGAGGAGGATAATAGGGAGTGTATGGGATTCTTGGCGTTGTTGCTGTTGTTATATGACCCTTATATTGTATTTTATTTTTTTCTTCTAAAAACAAAACAGTAGTTACACATATTTCCTTCATTAAATGTTATTCATAGCAAAAAAAAAATTCCTAATGATTATTATAGTCACTAAAAAATTTTGCATTTGAAATCTATATTAATATTTCTAGACTACTCACACTTTTGTTCCATTTCTTTCATTTCTTCAGGAGGAATTTTCAATTTGTCAATATGTTCTCTAATAACACTTGCCCATTTCTGTAAAGAATCCAAAGCAGTCCAAGGCTTTGACATATCAACAACCAGCATAGCTAGAGTGTCCTTCAGAGAAATGGCATCCAGTGAAAATTTAAGGAGACCTTTGTGATACAGGTCTCCATCTAAGATCCATACATTACATCTTGTTTGATCTAAAACAGAAAAAAGAAAGTTACCAAGCAATGGGATTGAGTTATTTCATCATCCAACAACACTTCTTTGTATTTCAGAGCTGGTTTTGACAAGCTTCTAATATTTAAGTCACATCTATGAATTTAGTAAAAACCTAAAAAATATTCCTGAAAATTATTTAACTGCCAACACAAAGCACAGGATTTTCTACTTCATATTTCTCAATCCTAAACCAGAAACTGCATAATATGTTTATATATTCTTAGCATCAGCAGAGCCATACATAGTCAAGATATTATATAAAAAAACGATAAAGAAAGTGATCTACAGAAGGAAAATGGCTGATGAGAAAAGCAGGGGAGTAGATGACAATTTTCTGTCAGAAAATGAAAAGGTGAAAAGGAAGGCAGCAAAACAATGATAGGATCCTATTATTTCACTATCTCAGGAAGAATGAACTCAAAATTGAAGTACCTCAAGCATAGCAAGAAAGGTAAGGTCTGCACACTGGAATATCCTAAAATGTTTAAAAGTATCACTATAATCCACAATCCCAAACCAATGCAAGTATGCCTAAACATAAATATCTATTGACTAGTATGACATGGTAGGACTCCTAGTGAAAACCAACATACTAAGAAAAGTCAATTACTAATGTGAGCAAACAGCACACCTCAGAAAAGACTTCAGGAAACTTAGATTGCAGATAGACACTCACCTTCCCTGTCTTCATCATGCACATTTAAGTACAAATATTCTAATCCTCTTCCTTTCTTGTACTCCTCTATTCCCTGTATTTTTCTTATTAAGCTTGTTTTTCCAGCTCCATCTTCACCTAGATACATATAAAAATGGACAAATCTTTTAAATTATAATATAGATTATTTAGAATGCTTTCTGGTGCCAACTGAAAAATTCAACTGAAAATGGCTTCAATCAAAAAAGGTAAGTTGATGGAAGATAACCAGGTAGCTATAGTCAAAGATGCAGACCTCTTCACCACCACGGTCCTCTTCCCCCAGTCTCTCTGCTCCTCTTGTTAAATCTCATTCTATTACAGATGGCTTCCTTTGCAGGTAATTTTCAGGAGGTGGGGAGGCAAAGTGGGAACTACAGCTACAGGAAGCTCCACCCTTATATCATTCCAGTTTAAACTACAAGGAACAAAACACTTTATCTCTTGGCTTTGAGTATGAAAAATATCAACTAAAGACTCTTAAGTGGTCCAGTTTAGGGTTTAGGTCATATGCCAGCCACAGGCCAATCATAGAGGACAGACGGTACATCAAAACTGACCATGGCAGGGAATTCTGATAGGAGCTTTATCAAAACTATGAAGCTATAAGTAATACATAGCAGGGGAAAGGAGTAGTGGTGGGGGAGAATAGTAAGTTGGATTAAAAAAAAAAAAGAGTAGAGGGAATGTAGAACAAATATAAAAAATAGACTTAAAACATACTAACAGCAGGAAACAATGTGATTTAAACTTGGCACAAATTTCAAAAATTTAAAAACAAGGCTATCTGTTCAATGTTTTGGTAAGTATATATATTTTTTTAGCTTTTTATTTTGAAATACATTCACACTTACAGGACAATTTAAAAAATAATACAAACCACATACAGAGAACCCTAGCCTACACATAACACCCAAATATCCAGATCGACCAATTTTAACTTTTTGCCACCTCCGCCATATCATTCTATCCATGTCCATCCATCCATCAATCAATCCATTTTCTGAGCACTTGAGTATAGATTGTATACATCTTTCCATGTATATTTAAGTTTGTATACATCATGCCATGTACATACATGTACGCTTAATACTGTCATGTATACTTCCTAAGAACAAGGATATTCACTTAAGTAACCACCTTAAGGGCAGTTATCAAACTCAAGCAATTTAACATTGATATAAAGCTTAGTCTACAATCCAGTTTTTTCACATGTCCTCACAATGTCCATTTGAGCCTTTTCTCCTTCCTTGCTAGATCCCATCCAGGATCATGTATTGTCTTTAATTGTTACTGTTTCTTTAGTTGCTCTTTTTTCATTTTTTTATTCTGAGAACATATAGACAACAAAACTTTCCCATCTCAATCACTCCCAAGCATACCACTGAAAGAGATTAATCACATCCACAATACTGTAGTACCCTTACCATGTTCCATTACTAAAACTTACCTATTTCACCCAACAGAAACACTATATGCATTATGCACTATATCCCCTTTCCCTTGCCCCTCACCCCTGGCAACCTGTTCTTTAATTTCTGTCTCTGTGAACTTGAATATTCTCCTATATTTGCTTGAAGTTACCATGCGCCTTAAATTTAGCTAAATCTATAACAATTTCCTTTGCTTTGATACCAACTTAACTTCAGTAATATAAACTGAATTGCTCTACTCCTCCATGCCCCCACTACTTTATGGAGTTCTTGTCACAAATTGCATATTCATATATATTATGAGTCCTAAACCACTAATTTATCATTACATTTTATGCATTTACCTTTTAGATCTTGTGGGAAGTAAAAAGTGGAGTTATAAACCAAAAATACAATAGTATTGGCATTTATCTTTACCCATGTTATTACTCTCACTAGGAATCTTATTTCTTCATGCAGCTTCAACCTGTTGTCTTGTCCTTCCTTTTCAACCTGCAGAACTCTAGCTTCTCTTGTAGGGCCGCTCTAATGGTGACAAACTTCCTCAGCTTTTGTCCATCTGGGAATGTCTTAATCTCCTCCTCATTTTTGAAAGACAGTTTTGCTGGATATAGAATTCTTGTGTGACAATTTTTCGCTTTCAGCACTCTAAATATGTCACTCCACTGCCTTCTTGCCTCCCTGGTTTCTGATGATAAACTGGCACTTAATCTTACTGAGGATCCCTTGTACGTGACACGTTGCTTCTCTCTTGCAGCTTTCAGAATTTTGTTTTTATCTTTGGCATCTGACAGTCTGATTATAATATGCTGTGGCATGGGTATATCAGGATTTATTGATATTTGGAATTTGTTGAGTGTCTTGGATGTATGTATATTCATGCCTACTGTTAAATTGGGGATGTTTCCAGTCATTATTTCCTTGAATATTCTCTCTGCCCCTTTCTCTTCTTTATTTTCCTTCTGGGGCTCCCACAATGCATATATTGTTACAGTTGATGGTGTCCCACAGGTTCCTCAGGCTCTGTTTACTTTTCTTCATTCTTTCTTCTTTCTGTGCCTCAGACTGAAGGATTTTAATGGTCTCCGCTTCAAGTTCTCTGATTCTTCTGCCAGCTCCAAGCTACTATTGAATCAATTCAGGGAATTTTTAATTTCTGTTACTGTAGTCTTAGCACTCTTTAATTTCTTTTAATAATTTCCATCTCTCTATTGCTATTCTGTTTGTGTCCATCTATCGCTTTCCCGGTATCTTTTGCCCATGTTTTCCTTTTAGCTCTTTACCATCTTTAGGACCTATTTTTTAAAAAGTCTTGTCTGGTATGTCCCAGGTCTGGTCCTTCTTGTTGATAGTTTCTAATGCTTTACTCTTTAACTCTGCCTGGGCCATTGCTTACCGTTTCTTTCCATGTTTTATACACTTTTTACCAACCTGGACATACTGATATTTTAATGCATTATCACTCAAATTCAGACTCTGTGGCTTCTGTTCCTAAGTTTGCAAACAGCTAGTCTTATGACCAAGTTTTCCTTGAATGCCAGGAAGTAACAATAAAAAATAGAAGAAGAAATAAAAGAAAACACCCTTCTCAGACTTTGTAGATTGACCTGTGCAAGTGCTCTCCTTCAGGGCTTATCCAAAGAATGGGTTATATAGGAGTAACTCCAGGCCAAAGCATAGGGGCTTCTTTCTTTCTGATCATCAGTCTTTTCTCAGACATGCTCATGTGGACTTAGGAACTCCTCTGTTTACAGGGTTACAAATGTTACAAATGTCCCTTCTTCCCTAGGAAATGGTTTTCTCACTTTATGTCCTAAAGCCAGCAAGCAATTCCTTACCCCAAGATGACTTCACTGCTCCCCTACAATGTTCTGCAGGAGAATTCTCTGAGTTGCGTTCCACACACGGGGTAGGTTCTGGCATGGTGAGTCCCTCAGGCCACACCAAATTGGGCCAGACATACATGCTCCGAGCATGTGCACAGGGGCAACTCTGTTCCCTCTGGAACTGGGACCAGGGATCCTCACTGGGAGTGCCGGCATGTTCCAGGCTGAGCTGATGAGGGATGCAGAAAAGGCTAGCAATGGTTTCACGAGATCCTACAGTGTTTAGTCTTTTTCTTGATAAGGCGCTCAACCTGTTACTACAATCCTTTGTTTTCTGGAACCTGAGAAAAATATTTCTGTCAATTCTTGCTGGTTGTTCAAGGCTTTTTTGGGGGAGGGAGATGGAGACGTGAAGTGTCGCACTCTACCATCCTGATCAGGGTGGCGCCTGATTCCTGATGAGATTTTTAATACCGAAAAATTTATTTAAATGCTAAGTTATTGTTTCATGGACTAATTTAGTTATGAGTAATATCATATCCATAGTTCTCACAAATAGTAAAGCTAAGTTTCTTGGTTCTGAGGACTTATCCCTAGAGATCCATGAGTTCTGAGATTTCTAAATTGCTTTCATTTTCAAGTTAAAACTGAAAAAAAAATTTATATATGTCTTGGGTCTTATGAATGCCATCTTTATAACTGAATGCTGCCACAAGATTTTTCTGCCTACCTCTGCATTGGTGTTTGTAATCCTACTGGTGCCAAGGTGAGGTCAAGTGATACAGGCAGAACAGAGAAGAGCATGAACACAAAGGAGTGCCAAACTCAAGAAAAACTGTGCCAGAACAGTCAATATCACATCCAGTCGTACTTGGCAGACCACTTCTTTTTATGAACCATTTTCCAATGCTTCACAGCAATAAGTGTAGCCTTAAACAGGCAATAAAGAACTTGTCATTAAATAAGTACTTATTTTTCAGTATTATTTTTACAGTGTACAATTAATCTGGTTCATGATGTTAGAAACAGTAATGTCTATGATAATGATGATGAGTCCCATGATGAGCCATCATGCTTAAAATGGAATAAAGTAATGGGTGAAAAATAAAACTTATAAATACTTCTATTATTAAATCCAACACTGGCATTTAATTTCAGCAAAACATTATTTCTTATAGTGTGTCACTAATTTGAATTTTATCAGCTTTATAGTTTTTAGTCTTTAATTTATAATTTTTTTTAGTTTTGTAGTTGTACAAGAACTATAAACAAAAAGAATTTATATCTAGTCAGTTCAGTAGGCAAGAGCTTTAGAGGTTACAACAGAAATAGTTTAAATCACCATAGGAGGGACTCGATGAAAACTTTCTCTTAAAAGGAGCCTGAGTCTGTTCTAGAACTAAAAAGAACAAAGATTTCTTAGCCTTTACTCTTATGGCACCAAATGACACCAACTGAATTCTGACTACCCCAAAGAAATAATGTTACATAGTATAAGCAAAACTCTAGTGCCTAGCCTTATAACAGAAGTTTAAACAACAACATAATGTTCAATAAGGATTTTCTAAATAATGTATAGACTCATTAAAATAGGCAGTAATTAACCAGGTACAACAGAATTTAATATGACCCAGGATTTTTCTTATTTTAATTTCTTATTTTAATTCCTGCCTGAGAAGTTAGAAAGTGAAAAATACCTTCTTAAGGGTCAAAAATTTCAGATGAATTTCCATGGATTTATAAAATATTTCGAATGACTTAAATATAAAGGCTTCTGAGTGTGTGTGCATATATATACAGATATGCATATATACATATATATACACACACACTAGTAGAAAATCTCAAAGGATAAGGGTGAAAATAAAAATCATAATAGTGTTGGCTAGAAATAATCACTTTTAATTTGGTTATCTTTAATGGTGATATTATGGGTGATTTTCTAAATAATAATTTTGTGTCTTCCTTTCATCTGATTTATAATTTTAAAGGTTCAGGTCAATAGGCTCATTACAGACCTTGAGCCCAAATTCACATCAAAAATATTGTCAATATTAACTATACATGCCCACTATTTTAAGTTCTTGCAACCATCACTAAAGCATGGCGGTTTCCTTTTTCTAAGAACCAAATACACTTATCATAAGACCAGACCTTACTCCTCTGAGAAAATGCTTTCCACTATTCATTTACCAAACCAAACTTGCACGTTTCAGACTTGCACATGTATCAAAATCACTTGAAGAGCTTGTTAAAATGTGTATTACTGGGTCCCGCCTCCAGAGTTACTGATTTGTCATTAGGTCTACACCAGAGATACGCAACAAATCAGGAAGTAAGCCCAGAGAAGGAAAACCCTGGTTTTGCTTGGAAGTCAGAAAGAGCTCTGTAGAGAAGGTAACAAGTTAGCCTAATCTCTGTTTAATGGACCATGGAGAGTTAGTCATTCCAGGAAATAAGGAAAGCATCTTCAGAGGCCTGGTGGCAAAGGAGTGTCCTTCTGGAAAGGACAAAAAATTTGAATGCAAGAAATTTAGGATGTGAGGGGAAAAGGAAGCAGAAGGTGAGAATAAAACAGGGAAGCCAGATCATTAAGGGCATCTTACGCCAGGCTGAGGTTGGACTTTATCCTGAAGATGATGGGAAGCCACTGCCATATTTTAGATAGTTCAGAAAGACTGTCACGGCAAAAATGTAGAAAACTGATTGACAGGAATAAGATTAAGAATAAGGAGATGGACAATGGATTAATATAAGACTTCTACCAAGACATGAGGTAGGGCTGAACTAAGATATTGGCAGTGGGAGTATTGACAGCTGGATTTGGTTGGGAGTTAGGAGAAGGATGAGGAAGATGTAGAAGCCAAGAAGATTCTCACTTACACAGCTTCAGTAACTCCACCCTCTCCAATTCTACCACCTTTCCTCTGAGGTGGTTGGCCCTTAGTCTTCCTTGGAGGTTGTTCGTCTGTTCCCACCCAGTCAATATATACTCTCTCTGTATTTCCCAGGGAATCTTTCCACACCCATGACTTCAATTCTACCTACTATCTAGGGACCATTAGATTTCCTTCCAACCACAGCCTCTACTGAACTTCTTACTGATCAGTGCTACCTGGATGTCCCAAAATAACTCACATTCAATATGTACAAAAGCAATTTTGTTCGTCTTGCCACCTGTTTCCCCAAAACTCACTTACATAATTAAAAGATTCCAACCTCGAAGACTTTATATCTGCTGTTTCCTCTGCCTGGAACACATTCCCTTCAGAAATCTTCATGTTGCTGAACTTCCTTCCCACCTTCCCTCAAATACCACCTCCTCCAGTAGGCCCTTCCTGACCAGATAAAGATACCACAAGAAAAAGAAACTACATACCATTACCTCTTCTGAAGTTAGATGCAGAAATCCTCAACAAAATATTAGAAAACCATATCCAACAGCATATTAAAAGAATTATACACCATGATCAAATGGGATTTATCCCTGGTATCCAAGGTTGGTACAACAAGAAAAATCAATTAATATAATACACTACATTGAAAGAATGAAGGAAAAAAAAATACACGATCATCTCAATTGATGCAGAAAAAGCAATTAACAAACCACAGCACCCTTTCTTGATAAAAACACTTAGACACTAGGAATAGAAAGAAACTTCCTCAACATGATAAAGGGCATATATGAAAAGCCCACAGTTAACATCCTACTTAATGGTGAAAAATCGAAAGTTTTCCCTCTAAGATCAGGAACTAGACAAGGGTGCCCACTGTCACCATTGTTATTCAACATGGTACTGGAAGTTCTTGCCAGACCAATTAGGCAAAAAGAAGAAATAAAAAACATACAAATTGGAAAGGAAGAAGTAAAACTTACCAGATTTGCAGATGATATGATCTATATACAGAAAATCCCGAAAAATCTACCACAAAGCTCCTAGAGCTAATAACTGAATTTAGCAAAGTGGCAGGGTTCAAGAAAAAACACCCCAAAATTAGTAGTGTATCTTACACAACCAATGTACAACTGAAAGAAGAAATCAAGAAAAAAAAATTCTATTCACAATAGCAACTAAAAGAAAAAAATATCTAAGAATAAATCTAACCATGGATATAAAGGACCTGTACACAGAAAACTACAAAACACTGCTAAAAGAAATTTAAGAAGACCTAAGTAAATGGAAGGATAATCTGTGTTCATGGATTGGAAGACTAAGTACATATGTTAAGATATCAATACTACCCCCAAAGCAACTTATAGATTCAATGCAACCCCAATAAAAATTCCAACAGCCTTCTTTGGAGAAATGGAAAAGTCCATCATCCAATTTATATGGAAGGATAGGGGTCCCCAAACAGCTAAAGCCATCTGGAAAAAGAAGAATGAAGTTCCCAATCCTAAAACTTATTACAATGCCACAGTAATCAAAACAGCATGGCACTGGCACAAGGACAGACATATAGACAAATGTAATAGAATTGGCAGCCCAGAAGTCAACCCTCACATTTACGGACAACTGGTTTTTTTTTAATTCAGTCTTACTGAGATATATTCACGTACCATACAATCATCCATGCTATACAATCAATTGTTCACAGTACCATTATATAGTTTTGCACTCATCACCCCAATCTATTTTTGAACATTTTCCTTACACCAGAAAGAATAAAAATAAGAATAAAAACTAAAAGTAAAAAAGAACACCCAAATCATCCCCCACATCCCACCCTATTTTTCATTTCGGTTTTGTCCCAATTTTTCTACTCATCCATCCATACACCGGATAAAGGGAGTGTGAACCACAAGGTTTTCAGTCACACTGTCACCCCATGTAAGCTACATAGTTATATAATCATCTTCAAGAGTCAAGGCTACTGGGTTGGAATTTGATAGTTTCAGGTACTTACTTCTAGCTATTCCAATACATTAAAACCTAAAAAGGGATATCTATATAGTGCACAAGAATGCCCTCCAGAGTGACCTCTTGACTCCATTTAAAATCTCTCAGTCACTGAAGCTTCACTTTCTTTCATTTCGCTTCCCCCTTTTGGTCAAGAAGATTTTCTCAATTCCACAATGCCAGGTCCAGGCTCATCCCTGGGAGTCATATCCTGCATTACCAGAGAGATTTACACCCCTAGGAGTTAGGTCCCACATAGGGGGTAGGGCAGTGAATTCACCTGCCAAGTTGGCTTAGCTAGAAAGAGAGGGCCACATCTGAGCAACAAAGAGGATCTCTGGAGGAGACTTTTAGGCACAACCACAAGTAGGCTTAGCCTCCCCCTTGCAGCAACAAGCTTCATAAAGGCAAGCCCCAAGATCAAGGGTTCGGCACACCAAACTGTCAGTCCTCAATGTTTGTGAGAGTATCAGTAATAACCCAGGTGGGGACGTCCAACACATCTGCATTTTTCCCCAGCTTCTCAGGGGGGCCCTGCATATATATTTTTATTTTCTGCCCAAATTACTTTGGGATGTATCGCTATTTCACACTAACCTGTACAAACCTATCAGATCTCACTTCCTATTCAAAGTTCCATGTAATTATGATGTTTGAAATAAACTGACCATACAAGATAAATTATTTAGTGTGCTGTAGAAGATACATATCCTGCACCAAATAAACATCTCTTCTCTTGGCCTCAAACAGAGGTTGAAGTTTTAAAATGCAGTCAGTATCATCCTTTACCCTTTGGCCTGATTTTCTTTAGTCCTGAACCAGATCTGCTTCATTCAAATCTCTAATTGAAGTCTGGACTCTTTTTCAGCTTTTTTAACAGTTGCTGTACGCACTAGTACTGACATTCATCTCTGCCGAGCTCCAGCTCCGAGTTTCAGGTGTCACACAGATACCCAAAGTTTCGGTGACTGACCAGGTTATACAGAAAAGGATCAGCATCTCAGAATTTAGAGATAGCCATTACAATCCATGACTGCTGTAAGAGCTTACACTCTAGGGACCATTATAGTAAGCGTTCCCCTGATAAGCTGTGCTCTAAGATTCAATTCTGAGTTTACACATTGTAGTTAGTCCATATTGGTGAGGCATTATAGTGTTTGCCTTTGTTTCTGGCATACTTCACTGAAAATGCTGTCTACAGGCTCCATTAACCTTGTTGCAGGTCTCACAGTTTCACTCCTTCTCACAGTTGCTCAATATTCCATTGTACACATACACACCACAGTTCACCATTCTGTTCATCAGTCGATGTACCCTTAGGCCACCTCCACCCATTGCAAATCATGAATACTGCCTCCATGAACATCGGTGTGCAAATTGGACAACTGATTTTTGACACAGTGGCAAAGACCACTCAATTAGGAAAGAATAGTCTCTTTGACAAATGGTGCTAGGAAAACTGGATCTCCATTTGCAAAAAAATAAATAAATAAATAAAAAGGAGGATCCCCACCCCACACCATATACAAAAAATAAACTCAAAATGGATCAAAGACCTTAATATAAGGGCTAGAACTATAAAACCCCTCAAAGAAAATGTAGGGAAGCATCTTCAGAATTTCATGTTAGGCAATGATTTCTTAGACTTTACACCCAAAGCACAAACAACAACAACAAAATAGATAAATGTGACCTCATCAAAATTTAAAATCTTTGCTCCTCAAAGGACTTTATCATGAAAGTAAAATGACAACATACATGATGGGAGAAAATATTTGGAAACCACAGATGCAATAAAGGATTAATATCCAGAATATAACAAGAAATCCTTCAACTTAACAACAAAAAGAAAAACAACCCAATTTAAAAATGGGCAAAAGACTTGAACAGACACCTCTCCAAAGAAGTTATACAAATGGCCAGAAAACACATGAAAAAATGCTCAACATCATTAGACATCAGGGAAATGCAAAACAAAACCACAATCTGATACCATATCACACCTACTAGAATGGCCATTATCTAAATAAACACAGAAAACTATAAGTGCTAGAGAGGATGTGAAGAAATAGGTAAAACTTATTCACCATTGGTACAGAATGTAGAATGGTGCAGCCACTCTGAAACGCAGTTTGGCAATTCCTCAGGAAGGTAAGGATAGAATTTCCATATAATCCAGCAATCCCATTACTAGGTATATATCATAAGAACCGAAAGCAGGGACACGAACAGACATTTGAACACCAATGTTTACAGCTGCATTAGTCATGACTGCCATTAGCTGGAAAGAGCCCAAATGTCCAACAACTGAGGAGTGGATAAGAAAATTGTGGTATACACATATGATGGAATATTATGCAGGTGAAAGAGTAAAGTAACGATGCATGCAACTACATGGATGAAACTCAGGGACATTATGTTGTGCTAAATAAGCCAGAAACAGAAGGATAAATACTGCATGGTCTCACTAATATGAACTAACTATAATGAACAAACTCTGAGAGTTCAAGTCGAAAGCATAGGTTGGGCAATCTATGCTTAAGGACAGAGATTGGGCAATCGATGCTTAAGGAGTAAAGAATATTTAATAATGTTAATTGTAAAGGTTCAGAAATGGATAGCACTATATTGTGTGAGGGTAGCACAATACTATAAGTGTAGTTAACAAAGCGAAGGACAGAGATGGCATGGTGTCACTAATACGAACTAACTATAATGAGCAAACTCAGAGTTCAAGTCGAAAGCATAGGTTATCAGGATATTCAAAGAGGGCAGATTGGGCAATCGATGCTTAAGGAGTAAAGAATATTTAATAATGTTAATTGTAAAGGTTCAGAAATGGATAACACAATACCATGTGATGGTAACACAATACTATAAGTATAATTAACAAAGCTAAGTATGATTATGGTTGAAAGAGGAAGGCTAGAGTCCTATATTTCACCATAGGGAAAGCTAGAGGATAAAAACTGGGTGGGACTGTATAACTTAGCGAAACCTAGAGTGGACAATGATGGTGATTAATTGCATAAATATAAGAAAGTTCTTATATGAACTGGAACAAACATAAATCACTATTACAAGCTGTTAATAATAGAGTGGTATATGGGGAAAAATACAATTAATGTAAACCAAGGTCTATAGTAACCCGTAACAAGGAAATACTAAGAAAGTTCTTATATGAACTGGAACAAACATAAATCACTATTACAAGCTGTTAATAATAGAGTGGTATATGGGGAAAAATACAATTAATGTAAACCAAGGTCTATAGTAACCCGTAACAAGGAAATACTCTAGCATTAATAGTAACAAAGGCACCATACCAAAGCTAGATGTCAGTAATAGGGGGATTTAAGAGGTATGGGATATTTTTCTTTGGAAGAAATGAGAATGTTCTCATATTAACTGTAGTGGTGAATGCTAACCATGTGATTATACCAAGAGCCATTGATTGTGCACTTAGGATGGATGTATGGTGTGTGAATAAAACTGTTAAAAAAAAAAATGGGGGCGGAGGGATAAGAGGTATGGGAGGTTTGAGGTTTTTTTATTTTTCTTTTCTTTCTTTTTTTTTTGGAGTAATGTAAATATTATAAAATTGATTGTGGTAGTGAACGTACAACTATGTGATGACACTGTGAGCCAATGATTGTATACTTTGGATGGATTATATGGTGTGTGACTATATCTCATTAAATTGCATTTTAAAAAAAACACAATGAAATACCATTTCACACCCATTAGAATGGCTGCTATTAAAAAACAGGAAACAAATGTTAGAGAGGATGTAGAGAAATTGGAACACTCATTCACTGCTGGTGGCAATGCAAAATGGTGCAGCCACTGTGGAAGATAGTTTGACAGTTCCTCAGAGAGCTAAGTATAGAATTATCATGAGACCCAGCAATCCCACTTCTAGGTATATATACAAAAGAATTGAAAGCAAGGACTCAAACAGATATTTGCACACTGATTTTCATAGCGGAATTACTCACAGTTGCCAAAAGAGGGAAGCAACCCAAGTGTCCATCAACCAACGAATGAATAAATAGAATGTGGCATATACATACAATGGAATATTATTCAGCCATAAATGGAATAAAGTCCTGATACATGTGACAACATGGATGAACCTTGAAGACATCATGTTGGGTGATATATGCCAGACACAGAAGGACAAATATTGTATGATCTAAATTATTTGAAACAATTAGAAAAAGCAAACTCATCTAGAATACAGGTTACCAGAGGATGGGGTGGGGATGGGGAATGACAAGTTGAAGCTTAAAATGTAAAGGGTTCCTGTGTTGACTGTGGTGATAAATATATAACTGTATGATGATACTGTGAACAACTGATTGTACACTGGATAATTGTATGCTACGTGAATATCTCTCTATAAAACATAAAATATAAATATATGGTATGTGAATATAAATCTATGAAATTTCAGGAAAAAATATAAATAGCGGTAAAAGCGCTGGAGAAAACATGGAGAGAGGGAAATACCTATTTACTGTTGATGAGGAGGCAGAATGGTGTAGCCTTTCTGGAGGTCACTGTGATGGCTCCACAAGAAGCTAAGTAGGTAGGGGCCATAACCTCATTATGGGGTACGTACTTGGAAAATATGAGAGCAGAGACATGAACGGACACATGCACATTGGTGTTTATGGAGACAGTATTCATGATTTGCAGTGGGTGGAGGTAGCCTGAGAGTACACTGACTGAGGAACAGAATGGTGAACTGTATGGAATACTGAGCAACTATAAGAAGTGAAGTTGTGAGACACACAAGGAGGTGAATGGATCCTGTAGACAGTATTTTGAGTGAAGTACGCCAGAAACAAAGGCAAACACTATAATGCCTCACCAATATGGACTAACTACAATGTGTAAACTCAGAATTGAATCTTAGAGCACAGCCTAACAGTGAAACGATTATTGTAATGGTCCCTCAATTGCAAGCTCTTACAGCAGTCAAATCTATACCTGAATTGTAATGCTATCTCCAAACTGAAATGTTGATCCCTTGGTGTGTAACTCAATTGTTCTCTGGAACATTGGGTATCTGTGTGACATGCGAAACTCAGAGCTAGAGCTCTGAAGATATGCATGTCAATCACAACACATACAGCAACTGTTAAAAAAAAAAAAAAAAAAAAAAAAAAAAAGCTGAAAAAGAGCCCAGACCTCAATTAGAGATATGAATGAAGCAGATCTGGTTAAGACTAGGGCAAACCAGGCCAAAGGGTAAAGGTTGAAACTGTGTGTTAAAACTTCAACTTCCATGTAACACCAAGGGAAGAGATATTTGGTGTAGAATCTATCATTTCTAAACAATATAACTTCTACAGTCAGTTTGTTCAAACATCACAATTACATGGAACTTTGAACAGGAAGTGAGATACAGTAGGTCTGTATAGGTTAGAGTGAAATAGCAACACATCCCAAAGTAATTTGGGAGGAGAATAATAACATACATTCAGGGCCCCCCTGAGGAGCTGGGGGAGGATGCGGAGGTGTTGGGACTTCCTCACCTGGATTGTTGCTGATGTTCTCACGAACATTGGGGACTGACGGCTTGATATGTTGAGCCCTCTATCTTGGGCTTGTTACTGCAAAAGAGAGGCTAAACCTGCTTATAATTGTGCCTAAGGGTCTCCCCGTGAGTGCCTCTTTGTTGCTCAGATGTGGCCCTCTCTCTCTAGCTAATCCAACTTGGCAGGTGAACTCACTGCCCTCCTACATCGGATCTAACTCCCAGGGGTATAAATCTCCGTGGCAACGCAGGATATTTCTCCCAGGGATGGATCTGGACCTGGCATCGTGGGATCAAGAACATCTTCTTGACCAAAATGGGGAGGCGAAATGAAACAAAATAAACCTTCAGTGGCTGAGAGATTTCAAATGGAGTCAAGAAGTCACCCTGGTGGATTCTTATGCACTATACAGATAACATTTTTTAGGTTTTAATGTATTGGAATAGCTAGAAGTAAATACCTGAAACTACCAAACTCCAACCCAGTAGTAGTCTTGACTCTTGAAGATGATTGTATAACAATGTAGATTACAAGGGGTGACAATGTGATTGTGAAAACCCTGTGTATCGCACTCCCTTTATTCAGTGTATGGATGGATAAGTAGAAAAATGGGGACAAAACCTAAATGAAAAATAGGGTGGGATGTGTGGGATGATTTGCATGTTCTTTTTTACTTTTATTTTTTATTCTTATTCTGATTCTTCCTGGTGTAAGGAAAATGTTCAAAAATTGACTGAGGTGACAAATGCACAATTATATGATGGTACTGTGAACAGCTGACTGTACACCATGGATGACTGTATGGTATGTGATTATATCTCAGTAAAACTGAATTTAAAAAAATGTACAGGGTTCCTATTTTGAGTAATGGAAATGTTTTGGTAATGGATGGTAGTGATGGTGGAATGACATTGTGAACACAATTAACAGCACTGAAATATACATCTGAGTATGATTAAAAGTGGAAATGTCAGATTGTATATATGGTAACAGAAATAAAAATTTAAAAAAAAAATCCATGGAACTATACTACACAGTGAACCCTAAGCTAAACCACGGATTTTAATAGTACAGTAATAAAAAACGTGCTATCATCTACTGTAACAAATGGTCCACACCAACGTAAGTAGTTGTTGGTGGGGTGGGATATGGGAATCATGTGTTTTACTCATGATTATTCTGTAAACCCACAACTTCTCTAATAAAGAAAAAAATGTTAACTGTAGAATATAGGTTGGGGTAGATGACTGTTAACTGTGAAATTCCTTAAACTTTTCTATATATGTGAAATTTTCATAAAATGTCAGAACAAACCCTTGGGGGCTCCCTGTTCTTGTAGTAAAGGTAAACTATAAAGTTAATGCTGCTTACAAAGGCCCCCTTACCTTTCCTGTCCTCCTCCCTCCCAGCCCATGCTAGGTTCCAGCCATCCCTGCAACTCCTTCCTGTGCTGCAGAAGGGCTTTACTCTCTTACAATTCTAAATCTTCACACATGCTGTCACTTCTACTTCTCTCTGGAATATCATTCTCTTCCTCTCACCTCACCTGGGAAACCTTCCAGTCTGAATTTAATTTCCTCTAGGAAGCTTTCTTTGACTCCACAAGTCTGGTTAAGTGCCCTCCTTTGTAGTCCCAACAGCACATTGCAAACTTAAGACAATGTACTGTAGAGTAGTGTGTCAGTCAGCTTATTTGTTTCCTCCAGCAGACTGTAAGCATGTCAAGTCTATCCACTTCATTCAACAAATATTCTTTGAGCATGTTCTCTTAACAGTAGATGCTTTTGAGGCACTTACAGACAATAAACTGTCCTCTTATTATCTAACAAGCACTGTCCCTGCTTGCACACCAAAAACAGAAACCATGTCCTACACAAAGAAGATCCTTTACCAATGTCCATATTTTTTAATCACAACCACAGTGTCTATTTTCATAACTATACCTTATCTGTAACTGCTTGGCTTGGGCTCTTGCCACAATCTATTCAAATAATTCATTATTCATATCTATAAAATTCAAGTGATCACCACTCATCAATAACAGATCAATTAACAGTGTAAGCTCATAATGCAAACCTCCTTCACTAACCTTAAGAAAAATTTTTCCAGTCACTAGGCTGAACTGTGTTGGTCCTTAGATGCCTTGCCATAAGCAAGCTGGACTATGCTTGAAGATATTTAAAAGTCCATCACAAACCTTCTCTTTTTATTCTACTGTGCAATTGGAAAAAAAAAAAAAAGTATTTAAATTTGGGATGCCTGTCCTTTGGCATTTATTGACATTTAAAACTCATCTTTAATGGCCAATCCTTTCAAGAAACAAAAGTCACTAAATTCCAAGTTATTTTTGAAGAACAAAGCCAGGACCTAATAGTTTCAGAAAAAAAGAAATAAAAATAATTACAACACATACTTCACTCTATGAATATACCTTTAAAGTGACAAGTAAAACCACGGGAACTGTGTGGCTTCAAACAATGCTGAAAGAATTCATCTACCTATCTCATATAAACCGTAAGAAAGCTTTATCTTCAATTTCTTGGCCTTCAGCTGGCAGTGAAACAGACACATTAGCTTTAAGTACGCTAGCCAAATAGTGATCTGTAAACTTACACGAATACAAACAGAGCTCATTTAAACAAAGTATGAAAGCCCTTCTATAAGAACCCTTTAAGTGATGTCAAAATTACCCTTACATATTTTATGTAAATTTGCATTTTTACATACTGGATTTTCTAATAGAGGATACATTTTAAACGTATTTTTAAAACCAGAATATTTCTTTAGATCAAATACTATTATTTTAAAAAGTTATTTTTATGTCCTAGTGCAGATGTTGGGAAACTTCTTCTATAAAGGATAAGATAGTATATATTTTATACTTTGCAAACCACATTAGGTCTCTATCACATATTCGTCATATTTTGTATAGTCACTCCAGTGATTATAAGTAAACGTTTATGCACGCTTGTTCAAGACTACATCCCTCCAATATTTCAAGGACAGTCTGTGTAGTGGACAAACCCGATTTTGAGTCTGAGCTCAACTATGTAACCTGAGCTCAAAACGCTCATCTGTAAAACAGCAACCATGCTACCTAATAAAGCACCTAACAGAGCACCCAACACAAGTAATACATGATAGTTCCCATCCCTTCAAGTGTCCAAAGCCCTGCTTTGGAATATAATCATTCAACAACCTACATTTCATTAAAAATGGAATGTATACTTTATAATTCCCCTTACTCTTACAGACTACCTGTGAAATGAAAATCAATTAATTTAATTCAATAAACATTTATTGAGACCAATAAACACTAATCCCAATGGTTAGCAACAGTCCCTATGCTCCAGGAGGTCAAAGTCACATTGAAGCAATGGCTTATAATCAACAAATGTTATATATATACTACAGTTAAATTGTCTTTAAAGTAAGATGCCAGTTTTTAAACCTTCCAATAAGCAAAGAATAAAATAAATATACTGAGCCTTAGCAACATAGTGCTCCACAAACCTGTACTCTCACATACTGATGGAGAGAATGTAAAATGGTATAAATTTTCTAGAAGACTGTTTGGAAATTATATAGAGAGATTTAAAAAATATAGATTCTTTTGACCCAGCAATTCCACTTTTAGGAATTTATCCTGAGGATACTATTGGACAAGTGGAAAATGAGGTATACAAGGATGTGCTTCCAAGTATTACTGATAACATTTTAAAATGCAACAATAATCTGTCTACCAATAAATTATAATTATGGGATAGCCATATACACTATTCATCCAATAATAGGGATAATTCCTTATCTACTGTCATGAAAAAAAACACAATGACACTGGGAAAAACATCAGATTACAAAATATTATTTAAGGTTTGAGCCTTTTTCTGTTTGAAAAACAAATATACACATAGAAAAAAGCATGAAAAATGAACACTATCTCTAGGCTGTGATAATTTCTTTTTCTTATGTTTATACTTTTTTTCTCATTGGCAATTAATAGGCATTATTTTTATAATTAAATTTTTATTATTTTTATAATTAAAAAGTGATTTCCAATCTTATTGGGAAAGTGTTTTAGACATAATTTCCTTTAATTCCTGCAATCCCATGAAGTATGAAATAATCTTAGTTTACAGGTCAGGAGGCTGAAATTTGAGCACAACCCCACAACTTCAAACAACACAACGAGAGCTGATCTCAGGTCTTGTACCTCTAGGCCAGGACTCCTTCCACCACACCTGAGCTTCCCCCTTTTCACCAGGTTTTAGCTCCTACAACATGTTCCCTCAGCCTGCAGTGTTCTCCTCCCCACTCTGTTTGGCAAAGTTCTACTCAGAGGTGGTATACCTTTCCCACAAAAGCTTGCGATATCTTTAGCAATTATTTCATACATTTGATTTTTACTACTTTGAGTCTTCCCCACAGGAGTCCATATGCTCCTGGAGGGCAAGAACCTGCTCTTGGTCAGCCGTTTTCCCCGGATGACTCAGCACAACATTTTATGCCCAGCACACTTCTAATAAATATTTCACGAACAAATGAATAAAGAGGTAACTTATGAAGTCTTTCTAACAGCCACTACCCTAATTTAAAAATAAATAAATAAAGTGCCCCACCCTGATTAAGAGGGGTACAGGAACATAGCTCTGTGTATACTATTGAAGCTAAGTTGGTATCAAAGCAAACAAGATTGTTATAGGTTTAGGATGTTAAATTTAAGCAAAGAAAATATAGGAGAATATGCAAGCTCATAGGGACAGATATTAGAGTACAGATTGCCAGGGGCAAGAGGGGGTGGGGGATGGAGGAGTTAATGCAAAATGCATTTTTATCAATGTCAAATTGCTTGAACTTGAAAACTGCCCTTAAAGTGGACAAATAAATGAATATCCTTGTTCTCAGGAAATATACATGGCACTATTAAGTGTTCAAAGAGCATGATGTATACAACCTACATTCAAGTGTTCAGAATATGTACCGATAAATAGACAGAGAAAAAATGATATGGCAAATTTTGCAAAATGTTTAAATGGTGGAGCTGGGTATCCGGGGGATAGTGGTATACTGGAGTTCTCTGTATGTGGTTTATATTACTTTTGTAACTGTCCTGTAAGTTTGAAAGTAGATCAAAATTTAAAATTAAAAAAAAAAAAAGAAGGCACCAAAAAGTCAGCCCAATGTCAATTCACTTAATTAGTGACATCCCCATGTTCAACTTGGGTCCTTTTCTCTTTCCTAAATCAAGGTTCCTTTCTGTTTACATTTTCAAAGTGCTTTTGCTGACCTTCTCTCTCATGTGGACTTCACATTAGCTGAATTATCACTTTACTGGCCTGTACCTGTGATTCTTCTAGCTCTGTTTTATTTTTGAGAGTGTCACTGGGGAAAATATTATGAACTCTGATATGCCTGAAACTTGGGTTCAAACTATACCTCTACCTGGAATAACAATGACACTTTAAGTAAAAGCTATTCATCATTCAGCCAACATTTATTTACTGAGCAGCTATTATGTACCAAACACCATATTTCCTTATCCTGAAACCTCTACTACTGGCATATGTGCTTACTGATAAAACTGGTGGCCATAATAGCGTAAAGTAAGGGTTCCACAGACTTCAGCCAGCAAGCCAAATCTGGCCTGCTGCATGTTTTTAAAGTTTTATTGAAACACCACCACACCTGTTTGTTTATCTACTGTCTATAGCTGTTTGAGTGCTGCAAGGGCAGAAATTTTGAGTAACTGCAAGAGACTGTATAGCCCACAAACCCTAAACTATTTACTCTCTGGCCCTTTTCTGAAAAGTTTGCCAACCCTGATCACTACAAGATGCCCATATGCCATTTGACTCCCAAAACATTTTGTATTAGCTATATTTTTAGTAGTAATACATAATAGACATACAATAAATAATTCTTTGAAATCACTAATTCAATATCATAACAGTAACATTCTATTCCTTGAATCATATTCTCACAACCAACAATGCCAGAAAACAGTATTAACATACTTCAATTCATTAGATCAAATCTGTTTACTACAAGCCATAGAACTCGGATCATCTTTAATTCCAACTCCTCATGAGATCAATAGTTTCACACTGAACAATCTCCTTATTTTAAAATTCAGCCCTCAAATAAATTCAGCCCTCAAATAAAAAACCACCCTCTCCCTTGACGGTTTATATTAGTTATATTAGTTACTTCTCTGAACAGATCTCTGGCTCCACTGTGTATATTTTGAGGTTTCCAGCATAATAGAGGCTAGTTTTGTTCCTGAGTAAAAAAAGAAGATTGTTTCAAATATAATTCCTGATGATCTTGGCATTTTGTAGGACTTTTTTGGCTGCACATTACCCTGGACTAGCACCTTCAGGGAACAAACAATATAGAGACTCTCCCAGGGTAGAATCAAACATCTTACATGTACAAGGAAAAAAAATATTAATTTAACTCCAATTGCAATATGCCTTCAAAACATTTCTTTAAAAAGTGTTTAATAACTCACAAGCTTTAGAATCTCATAAAAAATCATAAAACGTCAGATCAGAATAGACTTCCAAGATCACTAAATCCAAACAGTTTAATTAACAGACGAGAAAGATGAAGCCCATGCATTTTCATCAATTCAAACTGACATCAATTCAGAAAGTTATAACAATGTCCCATCCATGAGCCAAGCACTGTGCTAAGGTCCAGGGTTACAAACATATCTTATTAGACAGTGAACTCAATCTAAATCAATAAGATTTTTTTGCACTGAAATAGATACACCTGAAAAAATCAGATAAAATTACTTAATAACTGCAAAACATCCCCTTTTCCTATTAAGAAAGCTCTCTTATCCTTTAGGGAGGTAACCCAGTGCGTAGGTCAAAAATACTGGGTCTGAAGTCAGGCTGCACAACTTGGAATCTTGTCTTTTCCTCTTTCGGGCTGTGTAACCCTTGGGTGATTTACCTAACAGCTCTGGCTTGTTTCCTGATCTTTATGGGGATAACCAGAGTATGTAAACAATCCTTACAGGCCTGATGCTCAATGTAAGTGCTCAATAAATGTTAGCTATTATTATTAGTGTTATTTTCCATAAGGAGTTTTCTTATTAACACAGGAAAGTAATGAAGATATGGAGAAAGTGCTCTTAAAGGCATTATTAAAATATAATTAAACTCATTGTAGTAAAAGTTGATTACATATAAATGGGAAAGAGAAAAAACAAATGGTTCTTAAAAGAACAATTTATAAGTTAAACCCTACTTAAAATACATGCACTAGAAGTCCTGCCTTTAATAATAAAAACAAATTTAACTGAAGCCCATTTTAAAAATCTTTCAAGAAAGAGAATGATTTGTCAGTCTTTCTGGGTTTCATTAAGGGGACAAGAACTTGGTAGATAGATTACATGACTGCTTAAACATGAGTGCCATGGCCACAGTCCAATCCCTCAATAAGCTACATTCCAATAACTGTTTGGATTTTCCTTTAAAATAATCAATATTACTTCCACATGGAGAGCCATAAATAAGTTATGTGACAGGAAGAGTTTTGTATCTCACACTCTGTTTCTTACAGGGACTTCTATCAAGTTGGAAAGCCATGCTAGTCACAGAACAGTGGGTCATTTATAGCTGTGTGTCCTTGGAAAATTCACTTAACAGGTCTAAAATTCATTACTTCATCCATAAGTTAGTTCTAACATCTACCACTAAGACTGGAAAAGGGAGTAGGTAAATTGAAATTTATATGAAAATGCTTTTGAATGGCTCATACATATACACATATTCCTGACCCCTTTCTTCCATTAGATAGTGGGTGGGGAGGTCATATAATGTTGTAGGCTAAAGTTAAACTGCAATCTATATATGGCATATACAGGCCTCTACCATTGTGTCAGTTTGTATATTTATGTACCCCAGAAAAAGCCATATTCATTGATGCAATCTTGTGGAACAGATGTTTTTAGTTCTGATTAGATTGAAATCCTTTAAGTGTTTCCATAGAGATGTGACCCATCCAACTATAGGTGATAACTCTGATGAGATCATTTCCATGGAGGCGTGGCCCCACCCATTCAGCGTAGACCTTGATTACTGGAGCACTATATAAGCTCAGACAGAAGGAGCAGACTTGCTACAGCCAAGAGGGATACTTTGAAGAATGCACAGAAACAGAGAGTAGCTGCAGATGAGAAAGTTTGAAGATGGCCACTGAAAGCAGACTTTTGCTCTGGAGAAGCTAAGAGAGGACAAACGCCTGAAGAGCAACTGAGAGTGACATTTTTGAGGAACTGCAGCCTAGAGAGGAACATCCTGGGAGAAAGCCATCTTGAACCCAGAACTTTGGAGCAGACACCAGCCATGTGCGTTCCCAGCTAACAGAGGTTTTCTGGACTCCATTGGCCATCCTCCAGTGAAGGTACCCAATTGCTGATGTATTACCTTGGACATTTCATGGCCTTAAGACTGTAACTGTGTAACCAAATAAACCCCCCTTTATAAAAGCCAATCCATCTCTGGTGTTTTGTATTCCAGCAGCATTAGCAAACTAGAACAACCATCATTTATGTTTTAAGTTGTTTCTGTAAATAAAAAGCCTTGTTACAGTCTCAGATTTGTTTTTTAAATACAGGTCTCTAAAACACATATTCCTTTATTTGTAAAAAAGTTAATCTCAAATAGTAGCATTTCAGACACCACCATAATTCATGAAAGACATTATTAGGGCCAAGCATTCCCCAACCTAGCAGCTTCAAACTCTTAACAAAGACCATCACAGTCCCTATTTGTACATTTCTTCCCTCCATCAGCGCAGACTGAATGCTTTCAGAATATGCGACGGTAAAATGTCTTTAAAAAATCCTTAGAGGTACTTCAGAAAATTAATATTTATGTAATCAGTATAAAATTCTATTATTGGCTTCTTCCAAAGCTGAAAAGAACTTTCATTAAAATCTCAATCATACTGTGCCAGTTTGAATGTATTATGTCCCCCAAATGCCATTATCTTTGATGTCATCTTGTGTGGGCAGATGTTATCACTTTTGATTAGATTTCTTTGAGTGTTTCTTTGGAAATGTGCCCTACCCAGCTGTGGGCGATGACTCTGATTGGATATTTCCATGGAGGTGTAGCCCCACCCATTTAGGGTGGGACTTGATCAGTGGAGCCATATAAATGAGCTGACAGGCAGAGGGAACTCAGTGCAGCTGTGAGTGATGTTTGGAAGAGGAGCTACAGCCTACAGGGACCCTTTGAAGAAAGCACAGGAGATGCAGATGAGAGACAGTTTGAAGACGGCTGTTGAAAGCAACAGCCAAGCTTGCTCCAGAGAAGCTGAGAGAGGACAAATATCCCAAGTGCAACAAAGAGTGATATTTTTGAGGAACTGCAGCCTAGAGAGGAATGTCCTGGGAGAAAGCCATTTTGAAACCAGAACTTTGGAGCAGACGCCAACCACGTGCCTTCCCAGCTAACAGGTTTTCCAGACACCACTGGCCATCCTCCAGTGAAGGTACTCGATTGCTGATGTGTTACCTTGGACACTTCATGGCCTTAAGACTGTAACTGTGTAACCAAATAAACCCCTTTTTTAAAAGCCAATCCATCTCTGGTGTTCTGCATTCTGGCAGCATTAGCAAACTAGAACATGTACTGAAAGAAAAATATTAAATTTCAGGCTTATATAACTTGATACCAGATGGAGCTTTCCAAACTATTAAGCTTATAAAGAAAGAAATGTAATCTAAGTGGGAGGCAAGGTGAGGTGGAGTAGTGTCGGGCCTCTAAGTGCTGGTAGTCTCCTGACATGAACCAGTGTCAAGAGACATTTAAAAGGACGTTAAAAAGAAGGGTTAAAAAAAATAAAAGTGCCACTCAGTGCCACTGATTGTTTCACCACAAACAGAACCATCTAAGTAATATCCAATGCACAAGAACAGTAGGAGGGAATTTATAAAATGAAAACAACATTCAGGGTTATCTTTACAATGGCAGTATTTGAAAAGAAGTCTTCTTTAACTTAGAGTAATTCAAATAAAATACATTTCGATAATGTCATATTGTCTTAAATCAATTTTAATTTAATAATGAGTAGTCATTTGTTTAGATTAGAATTAAAAACATTTTCTGGTATTTTTTGCTTTTTGGAACCTAAGTATCTCTACACTACAAAAATCACATATGTATAGTACAAATTCGTTTTTAAAAGTTCTGTTAGTAAATATTTTCTGACCCAGTTAAGACAAATCCAAGTCACTGTGCTATTACCATTTTACAAACATCATCTCATTCAATCCTTCCCACGACCCTAGGATGTAGGCGTTATTATTTCTATAATATTCATTTTAAAGATGAAGAAACAGTATTATAAATATCAAGCACTTGCTTAAGATCATATGTGATAGCGCTCTGACTCAATCCAGGCTAATTTGCAGTAGGTGCTTTCAATCATATTAAAAACAAAGATTAAAAACAGTTTTTCAACTAACTCCATTAAGATCAAGAATCATATATTATAGATTGTTAGCAGTTAATGAAAAATAGATAATTTGTTTCTATCTACACATCCATAATAAACCTGGACCCTGTTAAGGAGCATTTGACTTCTTTGTATTCTTTCCTGTTGTTACATCTACATAACCAAAGAGTCTTGACACACCAATACCAAAGTTTTAAAATTCCACCGTCATCTTATAAGCCAAATTTCAATACTCACATTTTTAAAATATGGAAGAAATCTCTCTCCTGTAAATACTCAGGAGCTAAGCCTGCAAAAATGTGAACCTGCTAGTTGTTCTCTCTCTGTATCTACCTCCACCCCCAGAGCGTCAGTAAAGAAACAAAACACACAACTTCCAGTAAGCAGAAGGGATACAGAAAAATCAGGAAAATTGAGACCTTAGACCATTTCTCCGTATTACAATCATTTGGCTGAAGAGACTAAGCTAGAAAGATGCTCCACTGCTCTTTACAGATTTCAGAATTATACCTGACAGTTAAAGTAGCAGCTGCAACGAGAGCACATTGTATTCGAAAATGCTGAATCAAATAAACACATCACGACTACCAGGTCTCAATTCTAGCTTCTTTATCAGTTATACAAAGGGTCAGCTATTAAATATTAATGGAATTCCATTTGCAGCGGAACGCTTGCGAAGAGCCTCCTGCTACCAATTTTTATTATGAAAGAAAAACCGTCCTTATTTTTTAGGTAAATCCCAGGCTACTAGAATCCCTCAGATGGCCTATCGCATTCTGTTCTGCCCAGGGGAGGCTGACAGGACCATCCCCACATCCCAGGGAGGAGGAGGAGCGCCGGGAGAGGGCGGGTTCCCCCAGGTCTCCGGGCAGGGGTCCCCCATTTCCCTCCTCCCCCACCTGTCAGTACCAGGCCAGGCGGTGGGGCGGAGCCGGGCAGTCGGCACAAAGCGAGCGGGCGGGCTGGGAGACTGGGACCCCGGTAAGGGTGGGGGCCGGGCCCGGGGCGCCGGGCGGGGCGACGTGGGGGCCACTTACCCAGCAGCAGCACGTTCTTCCCTGCAGGGAGCTTGGAGCGCGAGCGGGTGGAGACCTCGCTGAGGATGCAGGACCTAACGGGGAGCAAGGCGCATGCTGAGGACGGGGTCCGGGGGCTGGAGCCGGGGCCGCAGCGCGGGAGGGACGGGCCCAGCCTCGGCGCACCCTGGTGGGGACGGCCGAGAAAGCTGTGGCCCGGGCCCGGCACCGAACTACGGCCAGCAGGATCCCCAGGTGTCCGCAACTGGGGGCCCAGGGAGGGGTGGGGTCGTTACCAGAGGTTCTGCCCGTCCTCGTCGTCGCCCGCTGCGGCAGCGCCGTTGCCCGGGGCTAGCTCATTGGCCAAGGGACCGCCCGTATAAGTCGAGGCTAATCCCGGCGGAGAGGTACCGAAGGATCCGACTCGCCCCACGGCAGCCATCTTGGTCGGGAATCACACCACTCCCGGCAAAGCTGAATGAGCTAGGCGGCGGCGACGGAGGCGGCGGGAACCCGGATATGGGGTGTTCGGCTCACGGGACGGGGCGGGGCCTGCGGAGGCGGGGCCCCGGGCTCAAGACCGACGGAGCGGGCGAGGACGAACTGCGCGTGCGCTGCGGCCTGGCGGGCGCGGAGGGGCTGTTCGTGCGCCTGTCTCGGAGGGCGGGGCGGCAACTCTGCAGCATCCCGAGTTGGGCTGATCTCACCGTGTGAGAGCTCTTCCCGCCTCCCCAGCCGCAACCGTGGTCTACAACAGGGCAGGTTGGCGTGTGTCAGGCAAACAGTCCCTCCCACCATTAAGGCGGCTTCACAAACCCCGCAGCCGGCACCTCTTTGCTTGCCCACTCACCATTTAGGCTGACCGCGGATGCCCGGGCTACACCAGCGCTGAAGCGCGAAGATGGAAGTGGGTATCACGGCTGGTAGACCGGCAGTTCTGAAACCAGGGCTGGAATATTACTGTAGTTCGGGAATTATGGGCTTTCTGCTTTGCATTCTCAGGTGCGACGTGTTCCTCAAACCTTGGACCCACCTCAGGAGCATGTTGCCCCCGTTAGCAGCTGCGTGATCCCTAACAAGAAAGTGTTGGCAGGGCTTCATTTAATTGTCTCCTTGGTTTGTATGAGATGTTCCACATGAGATTTGAAAAGATCCACTACGTAAAATTATCTATCAGTTAACAAACGTTTATTCAACACTTACTACGGGCTGGCATAGTTGCCACGGGGAGTGCACAGATGGAAAACAGTCTCTAAAATAACTCCCTTTCTATTAGAACTTTTTCACTTAAATATATTTGAATGTCTGAGCCCATGTCCAGAAAGAGTCCCTGGTATTAAGGTTCTTTCCTAGTACACGTTGTAAGAGTCATTACTTAAAATAGTCTGGCCTTGGAATTGAAAACGGGGACTCAGATACTTGTACACCAATATTCATAGCACAATATATAGTTCAGTATTCACAATAGTAAAAAGTTGGAAACAACCAAACCATCCATCAATGGATAAGTGGACAGACAAAATGCATATACAATACATAGCCATAAAAAGGAATAACATTCTGATACCTGCTACAACATGGATGAACCTTGAAAACATGCTGAGTGAAATAAACCATACACAAAAGGACACATATTGTCTGATTTCACATATAAAATATCTAGAATAAGCAAATTCACAGAGACAAAGTAGGTAAGATGTAGGGGGGTAGTTAATGCTTAATGGGTACAGAGTTTCTGTTTGGAGTGATGAAAAAGTTTCAGTAATGGATGGTACTAAGGGTAGCACAAAATTGTAAAAGTAATTAATGTCACTGAATTGTACACTTAAAAATGGCTAAAATGGGAAATTTTATGTTATGTATATTACCACAATATGTATCTTAAAAACTAGTCTGGCCTTTATATGTTATCTCTATCATTCCATATTCGAGGCCACTTGCTAATATATGAACTCATCAGTGCCATTATGCTAGTGAGAAAATTCACAACTAAAGACTGTGCATTTGCTATACATTAACATTGTAGTTACAATCCTGGAAAGCTTTGGAAGCTGACAAATATGAGTTCAGGTTCAGCTCTGGTAGTTTACTGTGTAACCTTAGGCAACTTACTTAACCACTCTGAGTCTCACTTTCCTTAACTGTAAGATGGAGATAAAAGAACCTAGATTTGTTAAGATTTACCTTCATTTTGTTGTTCGTATGTTTGGGGAAGGAACCAGAACCCTGCTTTGGGATCCTAGGTTTTCTGTGGTAACAAGCAGGAAGGGTACCCCCAGGAGAAACTATCTAGGTCTTTACAGCTCTGTGCTAAGGGAGAGCCGTGTACTACACTTGGCCTCTCTGGGTCTTTCTCCGTAGGTTATCTACTCAATCACCTTTTTTTCCCGTGGAGCATTTTATCTTCTATTTGTTTATATACAGAGTTGTCAGTTCCATATCATATTTGCTTAGTCTGGGAACTATTTGCTTTTATAAAAGTGTCAGGCTTCTAATAACCCATGACTTCCAGATGCCCATCTGCCCACTTAAATTGAGATTACAGATGTATTCCTTGTAGTTTTATAATATTCCTATCCACCATTAAGATGGCTAATAAAAGTGGTCATTTTTGAGGGCCCACTATGTGCTGGGCACACTACCTGTTTGATTTGCAGGCCTCATACTTTGTAAAGTATTGTCTCTGTGTTTTATAATTGAGGAAACTGAGGATCAATGAAATTTTCTTATTCCAGGTCACCCAGCCCTGAAGTAGATAAGCTGAAATTTTTACTCTCCACTCTGTTAAATGGCCTAAGTTAAATCATGTTAGAATAAATGTTCTGGCAACTCTAGATCCTATTATGATAGAACCTTCTATGGAGATCTCTATGTAACAAAAATAGGGAACCTATGTACTATATGAGGAAGTCTATAAAGTTAAAGAATTCAGCAGTCCCTTGGAATTTTTGTTTCATAAATGCTGTTCACAATTGAGCTATTTCCTATACTTCTGGCCCGCTCCAAACTGAATTGATTGTCTGTATACCTCCTACACAGTTGTCATCGTAGGATCTCCTCTCACCATTGTTCTGGGGCTTTCCTTTGCCTTATTCCCGAGTCATCTTTCTTACTTCCTTATTTTAGTGGAGAAATTCATCACTCCAACATCTTCTAAAATGTATTATGCCATCCCTTGCTACTTTTACAGATTATATGAATTCAAATTTACCTGTATTCTGAGCTCTGGGCTTCCTTAGAGTCATCAATAATAGTACCCTGTTGTGATACGGGGATGTGCTCAAAGGAATAACGGAGATGTAGTCCTACAGGGCTCTGCTTTTTTTAGTTTGGTTTCTAATTCAGCTGAGCCTCAGGGCCTGGAAGTAAGAAATGGAACACAAGCCAGAAGGGAGACAGCTCCTTTCTCCCATTTTTCTCTCCTGGTAACTACAAGTCTCTCTGTTCTCTATCAACTAGCATCCTCTGCTTACTCATTAGCTTCCTCAGGCTACACTTGAGTATTTTTCTCAAAAAGGTGACCACTTGACAAGCAGAAGAGCTCAACTGGGCTGAGGTGGTGGATACAGAACCACTTCCTCTTTTGTTGGAGATGCCTCCCTCTGTGTTTGGGAACCTGGACAAGGCAGCCACTGCTCAAGCTGCTTCCTGTTTTACCAGCTCCCACAGGCTGCCTCCAGCAGGTTTTCAAATAAGACTTGCTTCACCTACTGCACCAAATACTGGCAGTCACAGTTGATATAAATGCTGACTAAAGAGCCAAAACCCAAACAAACAAAAAAGCAAGGGGATAAGGAGACAAAGTTTGATTCTATGAGCAACTCAAATAATAAAATGTGTTGGAAAAGTGTTGGAAAGCATTTCAGAGGTGAAATAATCCTGTCCCCCATATACTATATGAATCTTTTTTTCCTGATATTTGCAAACAAACGGCGTTGCTAGAATTTGCTGAGTCCTTATTCACAACCTCTCCCAACAGACCAAACCACAGATCCAATTATAAAGAAAGCAGGTGCCCAAAGTTGTTCATTTTTGCTTCTCTCTGAGTCATGTTTATCTAAGTACCTCCTTAGAATGAATGCAATGATGGGTAGAAAATTCAGATTAGATAATTCATTTTTCAGTCACCAATCTCTCTAAATACAGACCCTAACCTATCTTCTGCCACTCCTCTAGGGATTTGTATCAGGTGAGCCCTCACAGAATCTCATGTCTTAACCAAAAGAAAGAGAGGACACTACTATATGATGGTTCTTTTTTCCTTCATAGAAAACACCAGAAAGAAAAACTCTTCTATTTCTATGACTAATGTGAAATCCCACTCCCCACCACCACCACCTCCACCCTCACCTCCTCTGCCAGCCTTTTTTTTTTTTTATTGTGTTCCTCTCCTCATTTATTTTTTTTTAAATCTTCATTTTATTGAGATATGTTCACATACCACGCAGTCATACAAAACAAATCGTACATTCGATTGTTCACAGTACCATTACATAGTTGTACATTCACCACCTAAATCAATCCCTGACACCTTCATTAGCACACACACAAAAATAACAAGAATAATAATTAAAGTGAAAAAGAGCAATTAAAGTTAAAAAAGAACACTGGGTACCTTTGTCTGTCTGTTTGTTTGTTTGTTTCCTTCCCCTATTTTTCTACTCATCCATCCATAAACAAGACAAAGGGGAGTGTGGTCCTTATGGCTTTCCCAATCCCATTGTCACCCCTCATAAGCTACATTTTTATATAATTGTCGTCAAGATTCATGGGTTCTGGGTTGTAGTTTGATAGTTTCAGGTATCTACCACCAGCTACCCCAATTCTTTAGAACCTAAAAAGGGTTGTCTAAATTGTCTGCCAGCCTTTTTTAAAATAAATGCACGTGACGGGTGCATGTGTATGTGTGTTTAGGTACGAGCATATTTTAGGATTGAATTTCACAAAGAAAATTGTTTTCATTTGCTTATAAATTAATCATTGAAAAAATAATATCCCCTGAATATTTTTTAAATTCCAGAATAAGGTGATATTTGGAAATGTCTTTTCATCCCAGACTGAGCCCCTTATCAAAACACCTATGTCCATTCCTGGAAAATGGGAGATGCATGGAAGGAAAACAACATATAAAATCAATCCACATTCATAGCAGCTTGAGTGGACAATAGGTGAAATGCAAGGAAAATCAAAAACTTATCTTTTAGGGTGGAACATTTATTTTTCATCTAAATGTTTTAATTATCTACTACACATATTATTCATTACAGAACAGATAGGGTTTTTAAAATGCTTAGTTGTTGTTTTACCACTGGAAAGAAGAAAGAAAAAGGTTCACTGAGTAACATATTGTTAGTTGGATATTTATTACATTTTTGGAGGATCTTGTTTCTGTGTAACCAAATACTGTGAAGTTCAAATCCATTACTTTTTTTTTTAAATAGATTTTAATGCCACTTACTTCTTAGATTTCCAGTGTTATACTCTGCCACTGTCTTGCTTTCTAAAAGGGGAGATATCTAATGACTGATTATAGACTGAGATCTGCCAACACTAGGTCACAGAGGTAACTAAGTTTTTCTATTTGGGGGCTTCTGTGTTGGACAAAGGGGGAAAAATATGAGATTCCCTAGTATTTTTAGAAATGTGCTATGTTTTGTAGCTGTAGGTGATTTCATACTCATAACAATTTAGTCTAGAGCTAATTATGGTTTCTCATTGCTAAAAGCAAGCCTAGAATTATAATCTATTATATTCTGCACCAAAATATATATATATATATATATATTTCTCTTTTTTTCCCCAAGTAGGAAAGAGAATAACAGGATTTCTTGGTGGGAAATTTTTTATAAGCAAAATGAATCAATTATTTTATACTGTACAAAATAATAGAGTTGTTTATTTGGAGATATTTAAAGCTATTTTAATGATCCTAAACTTTTTTCTACTAGAAAACATCATTAAGTTAGAGTATACTATCAAACCTAAGTATTGGATCAAACAATTATACTGATAAACTGAGTAATATGGACAGCTAATTTTCATCATCTGGATGAAATAAAATGTTTAAATTCAATCCTAAAGTGAATAGAGTGAGGTATACAGAATAATGATTACAGTCCAGGATCTGGAATCAGACCAACTTGAATTCCAATCTACACTGCCACTTACTGACCATGTAACATTGGAGTTGTTTAAATTCTCTAATAATGCTGTTGGGAAGAGTAAACAACAACAACAAAAAAACCTGACACATAGTGAGAACACAATAAATGTTAACAGTAACAGTTATTGTCATCACTTGAGATAGACTCATAAGACTGTTTTGTAGAACAAGATTTCTCAACTTTTTTTTTTTTTGAGCATGAAAATGTCTTTATTTTCAGTTATTACTCACCAGTAAGAGAAAGACAGGTTCACAGTTTTAGCTCTTGACACAAAAGTGAATTAGGAGGCAAATTTACATCCATATGATACAACTAATGGACCAAATTTTAAAAGTTCAGGCTATCTTGAAAGCTTGCAACATACCAGATATTATTATATATTCTCTAGTAACAGAATGTCAGCAATGGTTGACAGAGAGTAGAATCTGTAATGTGTTTTTATATAATAGCAGGTGTTCTATAATTTGTTGCTTTAACTCAAGAGGTTTATAAAAATCTTAGATGTTCAGAAGCGAATTAGACACTTAAAAGTATAAACACACTGGTTTGGGAGTGTGTATGTTGCAATATCAAAGGGGGTCAATGTTCCATATGGGCTAAGTTGTATGTCTGTAAATACAAAAAAAAAAAATTATATTAGACATTAGCACCAGTGCAGAACATGCTCAGCATCAGGGGTGGGGGAGGGAACCTCCTTCCTAATAAAATGTCAGACTATTAGGTAATTAGATTAATAAATCTAACCCAAATGAATAATTTCTACTGTACAATTTCTCTTTTAGAAATATTTCAGAGGGTTTCTCAACCTTTAATGTGCACGCAAATACCCTGGGAACCTCGTTAAAATGCAGGTTCTGATTCTGTAGGACTCAGGTAGGGCCCAAGATTTTGCATCTCTAACAAGCTTCCAGTTGGCTTGCCATACTCCTGGATCACAAACCAAGGTTAGGAGTAGAAAGAGCACAGGCTTTGAAATTATTCAGCTATGGACAGGAATTCTGACTCCATAAGATGTTAGCAATATGACTTTGGCAAGGCTTTTAAGTCATGCCATAGGGAGGCCCCTCCTGGCAAGCTGATCTGAATTCTAAGCTCTCACAAAGAGCTTCGAGTTATAAGATCTCACAAAACCTTAGCGCCAGAAAGGACTTCAGAGTTCAATCAACAGATATGCAATCTGAGGGGAGGGATGTTAAGTGACTTGCCCTGCCTCATGATTAACTAAAAATCTCTCAGACTTAAGACCCATCATTCTGCTTCTAGCCTGACCTTTCTATGGTGGAAAATTTTCAATCAAGGAGATTCTTCCCTTATTTTACAATATATAATTATTCTCTCTAACTGCCTGCTAAAGACCAAACTTTTTTTTCTTTTTCTTTCTGAACATTTAGAAACATACATGATTAGAGCGAAACTTATTAAAGAAGGTAAAATGCCCCCTTTTTTTGTACATGTATTTCATTGAAACCCTTCTTGAACCCATGTAAGATTTTCTCTTCAATTTTTAATTATACTCAATTACAATATTTCAAAGATAAGTAGCAAAAATAATTCAGTATATCCCTGTTAAATATATGAACATGCATTAATGATATAATATGCACAATATTACAAAAATAATATAATTTCACCATGGAAAGACTCTTTTAAATTTATTTAAAGAAAGTCCATGCTACTCCCATTCCTGTTGAATCCCTTCTTCCTTAGAGATGATGTTTATCCTAAAATTAGGTGGATTTCAGTCTGATGCAGGTGCATATTTATACATTCAACTGTCTTTTACATTTTAAAATTTTTACATGAATTATATCACTATAAGTACATTTTGCAACTTGTTTTTTTTCACTCAATGTTATGTTTTCAAGATTGAGCCAGGTAAATATATAGATGGAACTTGGATCATTCATTTTAATTGCTATATAGAATTTTACTTTATGAACTGCGGGTGACTGAGCTTGTACCTCGGCTTACCAGGCCTGGGCCAGGGGACCTGATATCACCCCCTGGGGAGGGTAGTGGGTACGGGCGTTTAGTGCCCTCTGCAGCCCCCCCGAGCCTGGGGAGCGAGGTCAAGGCAGCTCCCTTTTCCTCACCCAAAATGCCACTGGCAGGGGAGGCTTGCCAGAGGGAGCCGCCTTTCTCCCAACCGCCCTTTCCCCACTTCCTTATCTTGCCCGCACACTCCCCTGTGCCAAGGCAACTCCTGCCACCGCCAGCGCGCATGCACCGTGGCCAGAACAACTCCCGCCCGCTGCAACGGCTCCTGCGTCCTCTCAGAACCAATCCTAGCCCCTCTCCCTTCAGTATTGCCATTTAAGGCTACTTCACCTCCTTTCCAGTCCTGCCCTTCTTACCAGCCTATATAACCTGTAATCACCCCTAAATAAAGCCTCTTTGGCGCATACTCCTACTGGATGAAGAGTGTCTTGTCCTTATCGCCGCCCTCCACACCTTGTACGCCTCCCGCCGAGGACCTGGCCAAGTCCTCCGCCTCGCCCTCGCCTCCGGGAAAGAGCCCCCGCCGCCGGTACCCTTTAAGCAGCCCCGAGAGCTGAGGGCTCAGCTACCGGCCGCCACTCCCCCCAGAAGCAGTAACCGCGACCGCAACTGGTGCCCCGTGTGAGGAAGTCTCCACACAACAGTTCGGCAGGTCGCCCGCTCGCCCGGACGCCTCTCCAGCTTCCCGTTTCCTCGCCTGCAAGGTAAGGGCCGCCTCTCCTTCGCCGCTTCCGGAGCCGTGTGAGGTTCACCGCTCCGAAGCCGCTCCTCCCTCCCCCCACGCTCTCTTCGTCCTCTTGTATGCGCACTTCTATGACCCCCGTTCCTCCTAACGCTCTCCCTCTTCCCCTCCATTACTTTGCCGTGGTTCTTTGTGTCTTTGTCTCCTCATTTGGCGCCGTGTGCCTCTTTGCAACCGCCCCCCCCCCCCGACTGCTCCCGTTGCCAAAGGGCACTGCTTTCCGCTCTCGCCGTCTCCTTCGGCCTCGCGGCCACGGTTTATCTCATTCTCTCTGCTCGGTAAACAACTCCCCCTCCTCCCCCCTCAGCTATGAATAATCGTCTATCTACGTGCCAGGCACCTCAAGTTCGTGCTCTAGCGGGTCTCCTAGACACGCATCACTATAAAGTGTCTGTTCGGCAGCTGCCGCCGCTCCTCCCACCCTGCCGACTAACAACCCCTGGCTGCCTTCTACACCTAAAGGCAACCCTTGGGGCAACGCTCCCCCTACCCCCACTCCCGCGCCAAGCCCTCTGCAAGCGCGTCCTCCTTTCTCTCGTGCTTTTCGCTGCTTTCCTCTTAACCTTGCCCCCACCCCACAGAAACCGTATGACTGGTATCCCATTGACTCAGATACTATAAAGCAGCTTCGCAGGGCCGTCAAGGAGGACGGGTTAGGTAGCCCATACGCTTCCCAAATACTGCAGGATCTCGGCATGGACTATTGCATCCCCCAAGACTGGGCCTCGCTTGCCCATTCCATTCTTAACCCCGGTCAGTTTGTTGACTGGCGTGCTCACTTCCAGGCGGAAGCAGCTAAGCAAAGTGAGCAAGACGCAGCCATTGGAGTCTATCATCCCCCCGAAGCCTATTTGGGCACTGGAGCGTTTCTAAATGCGTCTGCTTATATTAATGCACCTGCCACCTTTTGGCCTATCCTTTGGGGAATCGCCTTACGCGCATTTGCCAACTGCTCTGCCTGTCGGCCTAATAAATTCACCAAGCTCTTCCAGGAGCCGAGTAAGCCTTTCGCCACCTTTGTCTCCAGAGTCGAAGAAACCTGCGCTCGAAAGGTAAGTGATCCCCAGGCCCAATATTACATGTGCCCATCCTCAAATCCTGGAAAATCGTACTGTAATTCCCCCAACGAGTACTACTGTGCATACTGGGGGTGTGAAACTTTAGCCACTGGCTGGAAACCTTCTGTCCCTGACAAATTTCTAAACCTCGCAGTAATCCCGTATACTTGCCAAAATTCAGGCTATCGCTATTTCGACAGGTACCTTTGTCCTAAAAGACTAATGCTCACCATACAAAACCCTGCCGATACGTCTTGGCTCTTGGGTAAAACTTGGGGCTTCCGAATTTGGCTATCGGGGTCCGATCGGGGAACCCTTATATCCATAAAAAAGGAGGCTATAAGCCAACCAAAGAAAAATACTGTTATAAAAAGGCCCTTTAACATTGGTCCCAACAAAGTCATTAACCCTCTTCTCCCACAGCCCTCCAGCCGCACCTTAGCTCCGACTAAACGCACCTCAACTACATCTCAAACCCCACCACCCCAGCTCCCTCTGCCCCCTTCTCGTTATTCCTTTCCCCTCCTCAGCCTCATCCAAGCCGCTTTTGCCTCAGTGAACTCCTCCAACCCCAATTTTACCTCCTCCTGCTGGCTCTGCCTCTCCACCTCTTCCTCACTGTACGAGCCCGTTGCCTCCAACCTCTCCTTTTCAGAAAGCACAGAAGACAGCCCCTTGGAATGCAATTGGAATACCTCTGCCGTCACCCTGACCTTTCATTCAGTCTCCTATACGAGAAAGTGCGTCCGCCCTCGCTCCAGTAACTCTCCCGACCTCACTGCCTGTGCCAGCTACTCATTTCCCAGCAGCTCGGCAAAATTTCTCATTCCTCATAACTCCTCCCAATGGCTCTGCTCCTCTACAGGACTTACCCCCTGTCTCAGCACGAATATCATCAGTGAATATAAAGAAACTTGCCTCCTAATTGTCCTTATCCCTAGGGTCTTATACCACAGCGAAGAAGACTTCTTCCTCCGTCTGGAAAGAACTGCAGCTCCTGCCCTTCTGCAAAAGCGAGAGCCCATCACCGCCCTCACAATTGCCTCCCTCCTAGGTCTTGCCGGCGCTGGCACCGGAATCGCTGCACTAGCCAGTCAAGGCTCCGCCCTAACTCACCTCAGGGCGGCTGTTGACGAGGACATTCGTCACTTACAAAACGCTATTTACCATCTAAAAGATTCTGTCGATTCCCTCTCTGAGGTAGTGCTCCAAAACCGCCGAGGTCTTGACCTTCTCCTCCTCAAAGAAGGAGGCCTCTGCGCCGCCCTAGGAGAAGAGTGCTGTGTATATGCCAATTCCACAGGTCACGTCGAGGACAGCCTGAAAAAGGTCCGAGAGGGACTGGAAAAGCGTAAAAGAGATCGTGAAGCCACCAGTTATTGGTCCAGTTTTTTCACTCCCATCCTCCCATACATCCTTCCTTTTCTTGGCCCCCTATTAATAATTATTCTAGCTCTCATCTTAGGACCCTGCCTCATCCGCAAAATTGTCCAGCTTGTAAGGAAACAAACGGATGCCATTTTTTCCTCGTTCGTGCAAATCCAGTATCAGCGACTCGCCACCTCTGACGCCCCCCACTCCAAGATGACAGCCAACCCTCCGCGACCTCAACGCCACCGGTCAACCCGCCGACCGCGAGGCCCTTCTCAATCACCTGAACATCGCTCTCGCCTCGAGCTCCAGCTTCTCTGAACCCCTGAACTTTAAACCCCTCACCTTCGCCCAGCCCGCTGCAGCGAAGCCCTTGTCGAGCGCCCAGGCACCATACCAACACTAAGCTCCAGCCTCGCTGAGCCACCGTCAACCCCTTTTTCCCTTCCCTGACCTCCCCCTTCCCTCACCCTTAGCGGGCCTCTCCGGTAAAGCCTCTTCCTCTAATTAGAAAAGAAAGGGGAATTGCGGGTGACTGAGCTTGTACCTCGGCTTACCAGGCCTGGGCCAGGGGACCTGATATCACCCCCTGGGGAGGGTAGTGGGTACGGGCGTTTAGTGCCCTCTGCAGCCCCCCCGAGCCTGGGGAGCGAGGTCAAGGCAGCTCCCTTTTCCTCACCCAAAATGCCACTGGCAGGGGAGGCTTGCCAGAGGGAGCCGCCTTTCTCCCAACCGCCCTTTCCCCACTTCCTTATCTTGCCCGCACACTCCCCTGTGCCAAGGCAACTCCTGCCACCGCCAGCGCGCATGCACCGTGGCCAGAACAACTCCCGCCCGCTGCAACGGCTCCTGCGTCCTCTCAGAACCAATCCTAGCCCCTCTCCCTTCAGTATTGCCATTTAAGGCTACTTCACCTCCTTTCCAGTCCTGCCCTTCTTACCAGCCTATATAACCTGTAATCACCCCTAAATAAAGCCTCTTTGGCGCATACTCCTACTGGATGAAGAGTGTCTTGTCCTTATCGCCGCCCTCCACACCTTGTACGCCTCCCGCCGAGGACCTGGCCAAGTCCTCCGCCTCGCCCTCGCCTCCGGGAAAGAGCCCCCGCCGCCGGTACCCTTTAAGCAGCCCCGAGAGCTGAGGGCTCAGCTACCGGCCGCCACTCCCCCCAGAAGCAGTAACCGCGACCGCAATGAACAAGCCACAGTTTATTTATCTGCTCTCCTTCAGAGGGACAGTTAGGTTGTTCAATTAAACGTCTTCTGTTAGACTTATCCCTAGGGACCCTGTAGTTTTTGCAATGAAGCTAATCAGCAACTTTTGTAAACATGGCATTCTTATGATTATTGCTGGTGTATCAGCATGCTACTGATGTTTTTCTATTGATCCTACATTTGACAACTTTGCTAGACTCTCTTATTCATTCCGATAGCTTATCTGTAAGTAGATTTTCTTGAGAGGGAATGGTAATCATGTTATCTTAGCTCAGCATATTCCTTCCTTATATTTTTTACTGTTGCAAGATAAATTTGGATTTCTGGGAAAAGGGATCAGAGAAAGCAGATGGCTTAGTAGCATTGCTCTTCTTTAGAGAAGCAGCCAGAGCTGGAGGATGCCCACCAAAATTTCATTTTTAGAGAGGTATGAGGGCTCTTGAAAGGGGTGAAACACAAGGAACTGATTGGGGGCCCTGTGAGATGCCCAACATACATGGGACAGAGAACACCCTTCTCCCCAGGAGGTGGAGTAGGGAAGGGAAGGAATATATACTGAACAAAAATCTCACCTTCCACACTTCTTTCCTTCTAAGACTTTATAGTATTGATCATGTTTCCTCTTAGCCTTTTTTATTTTTTATTTTTTTAGACCAATGACTTTCCATCTCCTTCCTCTTTCCTGATAAAGAAGTCACTCTTCCTGCTTTGCTTTCCTCTCTGGTCTCTCCACCTTGTTGGATGTGACCCATTTTATAGGGCTTCTTAGATTGTATGTCCAGATTCAACTGTTGGGCTTCAGGTTAAAGTTGGAAATAGATTCCAATATCCTCTCCTGGGATCAATATGAATTAACAAAGTGAAAGAAAACTAACATTTTTGGCAGTAAGTTCATGCCAGGTACAATGTTAAATAATCTTCATCCCAGTTATATATTCTTCATATATGGTCTCTTTCAATCCTCACAAACTCAAATGCCTCCAGGGGCTAGGCAGACATACAAAGTGAGTGGGATATAATTTTTTTCATTTCATATATGACTTCATTTCATAGCAGTACCACTTATTTTATTCACAATCAAAAAGATTCTCTGTTAGAATGGTGAACTGTGGCATATGCATACAATGGAATATTGAGCAACTACGAGAAGGAGTGAAGCTGTGAGACACACAATGAGGTGAATGGATCCTGTACACAGTATTTGAGTGAAGTATGCCAGAAATAAAGGCAAACACTATAATGCCTCACCAATATGGACTGACTACAATGTGTAAACTCAGAACTGAATCTTAGAATATAGCCTAACGTGGACATGATTATTGTAATAGTCCCTAGATTGTAAGCTCTTACAACAGATGACTCTATTCCTGAATTGTAATGCCTATCTCTAAACGTTGAGATGCTGATCCCTTAGTCTATAACCTGATCAGTCTCTGGAACAATGCATTTCTCTGAGATACCTGAAACTCAGAGCTAGAGCTCGGCAGATATGAATGTCAGTATTAGCGCATACAGCAACTGTTAAAAAAAAGCTGAAAAAGAGCCCAGACTTCAGTTAGTGATATGAATGAAGCAGATCTGCTTAAGACTAGGACAAACTGGGCCAAAGGGTAAAGGTCAAAACTGACTGTGTTTTAAAACTTCAACCTCCATGTGAGACCAAGGGAAGAGATGTCTATTTGGTGCAGGATCTATATTTTCTAAACAGTATAACTCTATGGTTGGTTTGTTCAAACACCACAATTACATGGAACTTTGAATAGGAAGTGAGATACAGTAGGTTAGTATAGGTTGGAGTGAAATAGTGACACATCCCAAAGTAATTTGGGCAGAGAATAAAAAATATATACACAACGCCTCCCCCCACCGCCCCGAGGAACTGGGGGAAGGTGCAGAAGTGTTGGACTTCCTCACCTGGACTGGTGTTAATGTTGTCACAAACATCGGGACTGGCAGTTTGATGTGCCAAGCCCTTAATCATGGGACTTGCCGTTATGAAGCTCGTTATTGCAAAGGAGAGGCTAAACTTGCGTATAATTGTGCCTAAGAGTCTCCCCCTGAGTGCCTCTTTGTTGCTCAGATGTGGCCCTCTCTCTCTAGCTAATCCAACTCAGCAGGTGAATTCACTGCCCTCCCCACTATGTGGGACCCGACTCCCAGGGGTGTAAATCTCCCTGGCAATGCAGGATATGACTCCCAGAGATGAATCTGGACCCAGCATCGTGGGATTGAGAATATCTTCTTGACCAAAAGGGGGATGCAAAATGAGATGTAATAGTTTCAGTGGCTGAGAGATTTCAAGTGGAGTCAAGAGGTCATTCTGGTGAACATTCTTATGCACTATATAGATAACACCTCTTAGGTTTTAATGTATTGGAATAGCTAAAAGTAAATACCTCAAACTACCGAACTCCAACCCAGCAGTCTGGACTCCTGAAGACAATTATATAATAATGTAGATTACAAGGGGTGACAATGTGATTGTGAAAACCTTGTAGATCACACTCCCTTTATCTAGTGTATGCATGGATGAGTAGAAAAATGGAGATAAAAACTAAATGACAAATAGGGTGGGATGGGGGGATGGTTTGGGTGTTCTTTTTTTACTTTTATTTTTTTTTACTCTTATTCTGATTCTTTCTGATGTAAGGAAAATGTTCAGAAATAGATTGTGGTGATGAATGCATAACTATATGATTGTACTGTGAACAGTTGATTGTATACCATGGATGATTTACAGTAGGTGAATATATTTCAATAAAACTGAATTAAAAAAAAAAATAGGGGAGGCAGGGCAAGATGGCAGACTGGTGAGCTGTATGTTTTAGTTACTCCTCCAGGAAAGTAGGTAGAAAGCCAGGAACTGCGTGGACTGGACACCACAGAGCAATCTGACTTTGGGCATACTTCATACAACGCTCATGAAAACGTGGAACTGCTGAGATCAGCGAAATCTGTAAGTTTTTGCGGCCAGGGGACCCGCACCCCACCCTGCCAGGCTCAGTCCCATGGGAGGAGGGGCTGTCAGCTCCGGGAAGGAGAAGGGAGAACTGCAGTGGCAGCCCTTATCGGAATCTCATTCTACTGATCCAAACTCCAACCATAGATAGACTGAGACCAGACACCAGAGAATCTGAGAGCAGCCAGCCCAGCAGAGAGGAGACAGGCACAGAGAAAAAAAAACAACATGAAAAACTCCAAAATAAAAGCGGAGGATTTTTGGAGTTCTGGTGAACATAGAAAGGGGAAGGGCCCTGAGGCGCATATGCAAATCCCGACGAAAAGCTGATCTCTCTGCCCTGTGGACCTTTCCTTAATGGCCCTGGTTGCTTTGTCTCTTAGCATTTCAATAACCCATTAGATCTCTGAGGAGGGCCCTTTTTTTTTTTTTTTTTTTTTTTAATCCTTTTTTCTTTTTCTAAAACAATTACTCTAAGAAGCCCAATACACAAAGCTTCAAAGACCTGCAATTTGGGCAGGTCAAGTCAAGAGCAGAACTAGGAGAGCTCTGAGACAAAACGCAATAATCCAGTGGCTGAGAAAATTCACTAAACACCACAACTTCCCAAGAAAAGGGGGGTGTCCGCTCACAGCCATCATCCTGGTGGACAGGAAACACTCCTGCCCATCGCCAGCCCCATAGCCCAGAACTGCCCCAGACAACCCAGTGTGACGGAAGTGCTTCAAATAACAGGCACACACCACAAAACTGGGCGTGGACATTAGCCTTCCCTGCAACCTCAGCTGATTGTCCCAGAGTTGGGAAGGTAGAGCAGTGTGAATTAACAAAGCCCCATTCAGCCATCATTTCAGCAGACTGGGAGCCTCCCTACAAAGCCCAGCAGCCCAGAACTGCCCTGGAGGGACGGCACTCACCTGTGACATAGCACAGTCATCCCTCAACAGAGGACCCGGGGTGCACGGCCTGGAAGAGGGGCCCACTTGCAAGTCTCAGGAGCCATACGCCAATACCAAGGACTTGTGGGTCAGTGGCAGAGACAAACTGTGGCAGGACTGAACTGAAGGATTAGACTATTGCAGCAGCTTTAAAACTCTAGGATCACCAGGGAGATTTGATTGTTAGAGCCACCCCCCCCCATCCCTGACTGCCCAGAAACACGCCCCATATACAGGGCAGGCAACACCAACTACACACGCAAGCTTGGTACACCAATTGGACCCCACAAGACTCACTCCCCCACTCACCAAAAAGGCTAAGCAGGGGAGAACTGGCTTGTGGAGAACAGGTGGCTCGTGGACGCCACCTGCTGGTTAGTTAGAGAAAGTGTACTCCACGAAGCTGTAGATCTGATAAATTAGAGATAAGGACTTCAATTGGTCTACAAATCCTAAAAGAACCCTATCAAGTTCAGCAAATGCCACGAGGCCAAAAACAACAGAAAATTATAAAGCATATGAGAAAACCAGGCAATATGGATAACCCAAGCCCAGGCACCCAAATCAAAAGACCAGAAGAGACACAGCACCTAGAGCAGCTACTCAAAGAACTAAAGATGAACAATGAGACCATAGTATGGGAGACAAAGGAAATCAAGAAGACCCTAGAAGAGCATAAAGAAGACATTGCAAGACTAAATAAAAAAATGGATGATCTTATGGAAATTAAAGAAACTGTTGACCAAATTAAAAAGATTCTGGACACTCATAGTACAAGACTAGAGGAAGTTGAACAATGAATCAGTGACCTCGAAGATGACAGAATGGAAAATGAAAGCATAAAAGAAAGAATGGGGAAAAAAATTGAAAAAATCGAAATGGACCTCAGGGATATGATAGATAATATGAAACGTCCAAATATAAGACTCATTGGTGTCCCAGAAGGGGAAGAAAAGGGTAAAGGTCTAGGAAGAGTATTCAAAGAAATTGTTGGGGAAAACTTCCCAAATCTTCTAAACAACATAAATACACAAATCATAAATGCTCAGCGAACCCCAAATAGAATAAATCCAAATAAACCCACTCCGAGACATATACTGATCACACTGTCAAACACAGAAGAGAAGGAGCAAGTTCTGAAAGCAGCAAGAGAAAAGCAATTCACCACATACAAAGGAAACAGCATAAGACTAAGTAGTGACTACTCAGCAGCCACCATGGAGGCGAGAAGGCAGTGGCACGATATATTTAAAATTCTGAGTGAGAAAAATTTCCAGCCAAGAATACTTTATCCAGCAAAGCTCTCCTTCAAATTTGAGGGAGAGCTTAAATTTTTCACAGACAAACAAATGCTGAGAGAATTTGCTAACAAGAGACCTGCCCTACTGGAGATACTAAACGGAGCCCTACAGACAGAGAAACAAAGAAAGGACAGAGAGACTTGGAGAAAGGTTCAGTACTAAAGAGATTCGGTATGGGTACAATAAAGGATACTAATAGAGAGAGGGGAAAAATATGACAAACATAAACCAAAGGATAAGATGGCTGATTCAAGAAATGCCTTCACGGTTATAACGTTGAATGTAAATGGATTAAACTCCCCAATTAAAAGGTATAGATTTGCAGAATGGATCAAAAAAAAATGAACCATCAATATGTTGCATACAAGAGACTCATCTTAGACACAGGGACACAAAGAAACTGAAAGTGAAAGGATGGAAAAAAATATTTCATGCAAGCTACAGCCAAAAGAAAGCAGGTGTAGCAATATTAATCTCAGATAAAATAGACTTCAAATGCAGGGATGTTTTGAGAGACAAAGAAGGCCACTACATACTAATAAAAGGGCAATTCAGCAAGAAGAAATAACAATCGTAAATGTCTATGCACCCAACCAAGGTGCCACAAAATACATGAGAGAAACACTGGCAAAACTAAAGGAAGCAATTGATGTTTCCACAATAATTGTGGGAGACTTCAACACATCACTCTCTCCTATAGATAGATCAACCAGACAGAAGACCAATAAGGAAATTGAAAACCTAAACAATCTGATAAATGAATTAGATTTAACAGACATATACAGGATATTACATCCCAAATCACCAGGATACACATACTTTTCTAGTGCCCATGGAACTTTCTCCAGAATAGATCATATGCTGGGACACAAAACAAGCCTCAATAAATTTAAAAAGATTGAAATTATTCAAAGCACATTCTCTGACCACAATGGAATACAATTAGAAGTCAATAACCACCAGAGACTTAGAAAATTCACAAATACCTGGAGGTTAAACAACACACTCCTAAACAATCAGTGGGTTAAAGAAGAAATAGCAAGAGAAATTGCTAAATATATAGAGACGAATGAAAATGAGAACACAACATGCCAAAACCTATGGGATGCAGCAAAAGCAGTGCTAAGGGGGAAATTTATAGCACTAAACGCATATATTAAAAAGGAAGAAAGAGCCAAAATCAAAGAACTAATGGATCAACTGAAGAAGCTAGAAAATGAACAGCAAACCAATCCTAAACCAAGTACAAGAAAAGAAATAACAAGGATTAAAGCAGAAATAAATGACATAGAGAACAAAAAAACAATAGAGAAGATAAATATCACCAAAAGTTGGTTCTTTGAGAAGATCAACAAGATTGACAAGCCCCTAGCTAGACTGACAAAATCAAAAAGAGAGAAGACCCATATAAACAAAATAATGAATGAAAAAGGTGACATAACTGCAGATCCTGAAGAAATTAAAAAAATTATAAGAGGATACTATGAACAACTGTATGGCAACAAACTGGATAATGTAGAGGAAATGGACAATTTCCTGGAAACATATGAACAACCTAGACTGACCAGAGAAGAAACAGAAGACCTCAACCAACCCATCACAAGCAAAGAGATCCAATCAGTCATCAAAAATCTTCCCACAAATAAATGCCCAGGGCCAGATGGCTTCACAGGGGAATTCTACCAAACTTTCCAGAAAGAACTGACACCAATCTTACTCAAACTCTTTCAAAACATTGAAGAAAATGGAACACTACCTAACTCATTTTATGAAGCTAACATCAATCTAATACCAAAACCAGGCAAAGATGCTACAAAAAAGGAAAACTACCGGCCAATCTCCCTAATGAATACAGATGCAAAAATCCTCAACAAAATACTTGCAAATCAAATCCAAAGACACATTAAAAAAATCATACACCCTCCCCCCTACGTGGGATCAGACACCCAGGGGAGTGAATCTCCCTGGCAACGTGGAATATGACTCCCAGGGAGGAATGTAGACCCGGCATCGTGGGACGGAGAACATCTTCTTGACCAAAAGGGGGATGTGAAAGGAAATGAAATAAGCTTCAGTGGCAGACAGAATCCAAAAGGAGCCAAGAGGTCACTCTGGTGGGCACTGTTACGCACACTTTAGACAACCCTTTTAGGGTCTAAAGAATTGGGGTAGCTGGTGGTGGATACCTGAAACTATCAAACTACAACCCAGAACCCATGAATCTCGAAGACAGTTGTATAAAAATGTAGCTTATGAGGGGTGACAATGGGATTGGGAAAGCCATAAGGACCAAACTCCACTTTGTCTAGTTTATGGATGGATGTGTAGAAAAGTAGGGGAAGGAAACAAACAGACAAAGGTACCCAGTGTTCTTTTTTACTTCAATTGCTCTTTTTCACTCTAATTATTATTCTTGTTATTTTTGTGTGTGTGCTAATGAAGGTATCAGGGATTGATTTAGGTGATGAATGTACCACTATGTAATGGTACTGTAAACAATCGAAAGTACAATTTGTTTTGTATGACTGCGTGGTATGTGAATATATCTCAATAAAATGATGATTAAAAAAAAAAAAATCATACACCATGACCAAGTGGGGTTCATTCCAGGCATGCAAGGATGGTTCAACATAAGAAAATCAATCAATGTATTACAACACATTAACAAGTCAAAAGGGAAAAATCAAATGATCATCTCAATAGATGCTGAAAAAGCATTTGACAAAATCCAACATCCCTTTTTGATAAAAACACTTCAAAAGGTAGGAATTGAAGGAAACTTCCTCAACATGATAAAGAGCATATATGAAAAACCCACAGCCAGCATAGTACTCAATGGTGAGAGACTGAAAGCCTTCCCTCTAAGATCAGGAACAAGACAAGGATGCCCGCTGTCAGCACTGTTATTCAACATTGTGCTGAAAGTGCTAGCCAGGGCAATCCAGCAAGACAAAGAAATAAAAGGCATCCAAATTGGAAAAGAAGAAGTAAAACTGTCATTGTTTGCAGATGATATGATCTTATATCTAGAAAACCCTGAGAAATCGACGATACAGCTACTAGACCTAATAAACAAATTTAGCAAAGTAGCGGGATACAAGATTAATGCACATAAGTCAGTAATGTTTCTATATGCTAGAAATGAACAAACTGAAGAGACACTCAAGAAAAAGATACCATTTTCAATAGCAACTAAAAAAATCAAGTACCTAGGAATAAACTTAACCAAAGATGTAAAAGACCTATACAAAGAAAACTACATAACTCTACTAAAAGAAATAGAAGGGGACCTTAAAAGATGGAAAAATATTCCATGTTCATGGATAGGAAGACTAAACATCATTAAGATGTCAATTCTACCCAAACTCATCTACAGATTCAATGCAATCCCAATCAAAATTCCAAACAACCTACTTTGCAGACTTGGAAAAGCTAGTTATCAAATTTATTTGGAAAGGGAAGATGCCTCGAATTGCTAAAGACACTCTAAAAAGGAAAAACGAAGTGGGAGGACTTACACTCCCTGACTTTGAAGCTTATTATAAAGCCACAGTTGCCAAAACAGCATGGTACTGGCACAAAGATAGACATATAGATCAATGGAATCGAATTGAGAATTCGGAGATAGACCCTCAGATCTATGGCCGACTGATCTTTGATAAGGCCCCCAAAGTCACTGAACTGAGCCATAATGGTCTTTTCAACAAATGGGGCTGGGAGAGTTGGATATCCATATCCAAAAGAATGAAAGAGGACCCCTACCTCACCCCCTACACAAAAATTAACTCAAAATGGACCAAAGATCTCAATATAAAAGAAAGTACCATAAAACTCCTAGAAGATAATGTAGGAAAACATCTTCAAGACCTTGTATTAGGCGGCCACTTCCTAGACTTTACACCCAAAGCACAAGCAACAAAAGAGAAAATAGATAAATGGGAACTCCTCAAGCTTAGAAGTTTCTGCACCTCAAAGGAATTTCTCAAAAAGGTAAAGAGGCAGCCAACTCAATGGGAAAAAATTTTTGGAAACCATGTATCTGACAAAAGTCTGATATCTTGCATATATAAAGAAATCCTACAACTCAATTACAATAGTACAGTCAGCCCAATTATAAAATGGGCAAAAGATATGAAAAGACAGTTCTCTGAAGAGGAAATACAAATGGCCAAGAAACACATGAAAAAATGTTCAGCTTCACTAGCTATTAGAGAGATGCAAATTAAGACCACAATGAGATACCATCTAACACCGGTTAGAATGGCTGCCATTAAACAAACAGGAAACTACAAATCCTGGAGGGGATGTGGAGAAATTGGAACTCTTATTCACTGTTGGTGGGACTGTATAATGGTTCAGCCACTCTGGAAGTCAGTCTGGCAGTTCCTTAGAAAACTAGATATACAGTTACCATTCGATCCAGCGATTGCACTTCTCGGTATATACCCGGAAGATCGGAAAGCAGTGACACGAACAGATACCTGCACACCAATGTTCATAGCAGCATTATTCACAATTGCCAAGAGATGGAAACAACCCAAATGTCCTTCAACAGATGAGTGGATAAATAAAATGTGGTATATACACACGATGGAATACTACGCGGCAGTAAGAAGGAACGATCTCGTGAAACATATGACAACATGGATGAACCTTGAAGACATAATGCTGAGCGAAATAAGCCAGGCACAAAAAGAGAAATATTATATGCTACCACTAATGTGAGCTTTGAAAAATGTAAAACAAATGGCTTATAATGTAGAATGTAGGGGAACTAGCAATAGAGAGCAATTAAGGAAGGGGGAACAATAATCCAAGAAGAACAGATAAGCTATTTAACGTTCTGGGGATGCCCAGGAATGACTATGGTCTGTTAATTTCTGATGGATATAGTAGGAGCAAGTTCACAGAAATGTTGCTATATTAGGTAACTTTCTTGGGGTAAAGTAGGAACATGTTGGAAGTTAAGCAGTTATCTTAGGTTAGTTGTCTTTTTCTTACTCCCCTGTTATGGTGTCTTTGAAATGTTCTTTTATTGTATGTTTGTTTTCTTTTTAACTTTTTTTTCATACAGTTGATTTAAAAAAGAAGGGAAAGTTAAAAAAAAAAAAAAAAAAGAAAAGAAAAACAAGGAAATAAAAAAGATGTAGTGCCCCCTTGAGGAGCCTGTGGAGAATGCAGGGGTATTCGCCTACCCCACCTCCATGGTAGCTAACATGACCACAGACATAGGGAACTGGTGGGTTGATGGGTTGAGCCCTCTACCACAGGTTTTACCCTTGGGAAGATGGTTGCTGCAAAGGAGAGGCTAGGCCTCCCTATGGTTGTGCCTAAGAGCCTCCTCCCGAATGCCTCTTTGTTGCTCAGATGTGGCCCTGTCTCTCTAGCTAAGCCAACTTGAAAGGTGAAATCACTGCCCTCCCCACTACGTGGGATCAGACACCCAGGGGAGTGAATCTCCCTGGCAACGTGGAATATGACTCCCGGGGAGGAATGTAGACCCGGCATCGTGGGACGGAGAACATCTTCTTGACCAAAAGGGGGATGTGAAAGGAAATGAAATAAGCTTCAGTGGCAGAGAGATTCCAAAAGGAGCCGAGAGGTCACTCTGGTGGGCACTCTTACGCACAATTTAGACAACCCTTTTTAGGTTCTAAAGAATTGGGGTAGCTGGTGGTGGATACCTGAAACTATCAAACTACAACCCAGAACCCATGAATCTCGAAGACAGTTGTATAAAAATGTAGCTTATGAGGGGTGACAATGGGATTGGGAAAGCCATAAAGACCACACTCCACTTTGCCTAGTTTATGGATGGATGAGTAGAAAAATAGGGGAAGGAAACAAACAGACAAAGGTACCCAGTGTTCTTTTTTACTTCAATTGCTCTTTTTCACTCTAATTATTATTCTTGTTATTTTGTGTGTGTGCTAATGAAGGTGTCAGGGATTGATTTGGGTGATGAATGTACCACTATGTAATGGTACTGTAAACAATCGAAAGTACGATTTGTTTTGTATGACTGCGTGGTATGTGAATATATCTCAATAAAATGAAGATAAAAAAAAATAGGACACACACACACAAAAAAAAGAATCCCTGTTGAAATTCAGGTCTCATTTTTCAGTTAATACCATTTTTCAGCAGGTGTCTTTTCCCTAACCCCAGCACAACCCCTTACTGTGGGCCACTTCAGAATAGCATGGTACACTGTCTTCTTTTCACATCAATACACTTTGCAGGTTAAACATTTAGAAATATTTCTCTCTTCCACAAAGAACATGGCTCTCTTACAATATTCTTTAAGCACATGGCCCTTGGGATGTATATTTAATTTCCCCACTTTTATTAGGGATGTTGTTCCAGTTTGCTAATGCTGCCATTACACAAAATACCAGAAATGAATTGGCTTTTATAAAGGGGGTTTATTTGGTTACAAAGTTATGGTCCCAAGGTCATAAAAGTGTCCAAACTAAGGCATCAACAAGAGGATACCTTCACTGAAGAACAGCCTATGGCGCCTGGAACACCCCGTCAGCTGGGAAGGCACATGGCTGGTGTCTGCCTGCTCCCAGGCTGCATTTCAAAATGGCGTTCTCAGAATGTCTAAGCATTAGCGTCAGCGAGTGTGTGGGCCTGTGTGGCTCTTTTTAAAGGACTCCAGTAAACTAATCAAGACCCCTGCTGAATGGGGGGGGGGGGAGCACCTCCATGGAAATAATCTAATCAAAAGTTTCACCTACTGTTGGGTGAGTCACATCTCCATGGAAACACTCAATCAAGAGGTCCCACCCTAATCAAAAAGATTAATCTGCCCCCACAAGATTGCATTAAAAAATATGGCTTTTTCTGGGGGATATAATAAATCCAAACTGGCACAGATGTATATACAGAGGTACTTCACTTTCCTCTTGATTGTAGGAAAACAGCTACACAGGAGTGTTGACAAATGGTGACTGACATACAGCTGAATTGTCAGGCACTCACTGCAGGGAATGGTGCAGACTGTGGTGAAATAGAGAGCACATGTCCACCCTAAAGGAGGAAGCATCACTTAGCTTCAGTCAAATATTACCATTTGGGAATTCAAGCCCAGCATTGTTATATCATCTGTTTCTCAAGACAAGTCAGAAATCTAGATTTTTTAAAGGTAACATTTCCCAATTTTTAAATGTTATCAACTGTATTAGCATAGATGAGGCTATACCATAGTAACAAATGAACACCCAAATTTAGCACATCATACAAAGTCAGATGCAGGTCAGCAGGGCTCCCTTCCATCTGGTGACTCAGGGAACCAGGAATCCCTTTATCCTGTTGTTGCACTGCCATATCAACAAGTGGCTTCCAAGGTCACCACCATGGAGGAAAGGAGAGAAAGAAGATGCACAACAGCTATTAAGTGCCTTGGCCAGAAATGACACATCATTTCCATTTATGGTCCATTGATCAGATGGGGTCACTTGATCCAAAGAAGTCAGAGAAATGAAGGGGTGTAGTTGGATATCTGATGACCACTACCACAGCAATTAATTAAAAACAAACACACCAGCAAAATTTCTGAGCAGATCAAACAAAGCACAACCGCAATCTAGATCCAATCCATGGACTAACCTGTTGAAAGAGTAAACCTTTTACAAGTGAGGAAGGAAAAAAAAAAAAAAAAAAAGGATCAAGGAGATTAAGTGTCTGGCCCAAGCTACATAGCTAATGAATGGCAAAAATAAGTATATGTCCTTTGTCCTCACCATGCCACTAATGGGTGTGATTTATTGCTTGAATGATTTAAATGGGCAGTCATGCTTCCTACGCACCCCCTATACTTATTCCATGTCTGGTATTAAATCAAAATTCACAATTAAACAATAACTCTATCATCTCTAATATTTGATTTGCAGACTTCAGTATAGCCCAGAGTGAGCACTGGAATCACCAGGAAGGCTTGTTAAAACAAAGATTGCTGGGCCCGACTTGACAGTTTCTGATTCAAAATGTCTGGGGTGGTGACTAGCAATCTGAATTTCAGATGCTACTGGTCAAGAGACCACACTTTAAGAACCACCAGAGTAAAGTTAGGTAGTAAGTCCTAGAATCAGCCCAGACAGTAAATTGGTGACTTTGGATAGGTCACTTGGATCTCCTGGGTTTTCATTGCTTTATCAGTACAGTGAGCATTTTGGACCAGCGATACAATTGTATGAGTCTATGATTAAGAGATATTTTAATGTTAAAAAAACATTAAAATATCTCTTGGGTGGGGGCAGTATTAACTGGGAAGGGGCATGAGGAAGCCTTCTGAGAATCTGGAAATGTTTTAGTTCTTGATGTGGATTGTGGTTATGTGTACAGTTATATACCTATCTAAAAATTCCTCGAGATGTGCACTTAAAGTTAATGTGCTTTACACACTTCAATATATTTCAACCCCAATAAAAAGGCCAAAAATTATGCTTCTGGTCAAAAATAAAATTAAAATGCTTTTATACTAATTCTAATTTTTCATTTTAGTGTGATACAGTTTATATAATTTCTTTTCATTGCTTTGCATAAATAACAACCATGAACTTAATAAAAAGTGATGGAAAATAAAGTTTAAACATCCACGCACTTTTGCAGATAGGGGATATTAAAATGGCTGCCAGCATGAACTTGGTTCCACATTAAGTTCATCTGGAGAGACCAAGGCAGAAAAGAATCCAGAAGTAGCAGAGCTGGGGTGGAGATGGGAGAGCAAGTACCATTGCATTTCATAAGTTCAGTCCGGACATTACAAGAAATCTTTGGTTCCCAAGTGTGCCAGTTTGAATGTATTATGTCCCCCAAAATGCCATTATCTTTGATGTAATCTTGTGTGGGCAAATGTATCAGTGTTGATTAGATTGTAATTCTTTGTTTCCATGGAAATGAGACCCACTTAACTGTGGGTGATGACTCTAATTGGATAATTTCCATGGAGATGTTGCCCCACCCATTCAGGGTGGCTCTGAATTAAATTACTGGAGCACTATTATAAGCTCAGACAGAAGGAGCAGACTTGATACAGCCAAGAGGGATACTTTGAAGAATACACAGAAGCTGAGAGAGTAGCTACAGATGAGAGATAGTTTGAAGACGGCCATTGAAAGCAGACTTTTGCTCCGGAGAAGCTAAGAGAGGACAAACGCCCCAAGAGCAACTGAGAGTGACATTTCTGAGGAACTGCAGCCTAGAGAGGAACGTCCTGGGAGAAAGCCATTTGAACCCAGAAGGCACCAGCCACGTGCCTTCCCAGCTAACAGAGGTTTTCCGGACACCATTGGCCATCCTCCAGTGAAGGTACCCAATTGCTGATGTGTTACCTTGGACACTTTACGGCCTTAAGACTGTAACTGTGTAACCAAATAAACCCCCTTTTATAAAAGCCAATCCGTTTCTGGTGTTTTGCATTCTGGCAGCATTAGCAAACTATAACACCAAGTAATCTGGGCAAATATCATCCAAGTGATCAATTTTATCTGAGCATGAAAGTATAAAGGAATTTGCCTGTTCCTAACAATTTTGTTTGAGGGGCAGTGTGCCCACTTAAAATGTTCAGTCTCCCAGCCTCTCTTATAGCTGGGGATAAGCTGTAAGTCCTGACTAGTGGGATTGGACAAAAGTCAACCGGATGAGACTTTCAGCAAAATTATGATTTTAATGATAGAAAGGAAAAGCTTCATCTGGCATACGGATTTTGCTTTTCTGCCTTTCTTCTTTGAACATAGACATGATGCCTCGAGGTGTGGTAGTTGTTTTGCAAAAATGAGGGTAAAGACCAAATGCTAAGACAGAAGAATAGGAAGATGCAAGAGGTCTGGTTTCCCAATGGCATCATGGATTTGCCATATTAGTCTTGAACTACTTCCCTCTGGACTTACTGTTAAATGAGAAAAAATTAATCCGTATTTGGGACATTCCGTGTAAGATCCTCTATTTCTTCTTCACTTTTTACTCCTCTCTCCTCCACTTCCCCAAAACTGTCATACTGTAAAATCAGGTCTGATAAAAATGAATGATAAAGGCAGACACAATGGAGAAATGAGTAGTCAGAAGGCAATACATCATCTTAGGGGTGTGAGAGGAAGAACCAAGAATTCCAGTAATTGTGGTCAGTCCTAGACTGATTGAAAGTTTACTTTAGTAAAAGTCAGATGCTCTGGACAAGCAATCTAGAGCAGTACTTCTCAAACTTTAATAAACAAACAAATCACCCAGGGATCTTGTTAAAATGCATATTCTTATTCTTATTATTATTACAGCAGAAAAATCTCATAGATAGTACAGAGTTCCCATATACCCTCCTCACACAAACATTTTTCCTTATTATTAACACTCTGCCTTAGTGTGGTACCTTTACTATAATTGATGAAAATATAATTATAATTATATTGACTATAGTTCATAGTTTACATTAGGGTTCACTCCGTGTTGTACAGATCTATGTAAAATGCAGATTTCAATTCAGTAGGTTGTTGAGAAAGCAACCCACCATGGACCCTGAATGTCCCTGCATGGTCTTGCTATAACGTAAGGCCTTGACCAGTCTTTTCTGGGCCATTTCTCAGAGCTATTTTTGCAGTGAGCAACTTTGAAGGATGAGGTAATGTCTCTCCCCAGACAAAATGCAGGCTCTTTTAGAGCTCATTATAAAAGCAGTGAATCCCCTAAAGCTCGTCGTTTTACAGCTGTGACACAAACCCACTGCATCATGTAGTTGGGCCCTCCACATCTCCCCCCTGGGACTTGGGGGCATGGGGAATCAGCACAAACTAACGTCATGCTGCTTGCTGGGCTGTAAGAAAGAAAGTTCTTTGTCTTTGATTCGGGAGTCTTGTGTTCTTTGTCAGCATCCATGAAACAGTAACAGGCTTTCTGTAACAAGCTTTCAAGTAAGGGAAAGTTTCAGATTCTTAACAGGTCCTGAAACAGGTCTTGAGTGAGGCTGGGACCTGAGATTCTGCCCTGCTAGCAAGCTACGAGGTACTTCTGGGGCTACTGGTCCATGGACCATACTTTGAGTAGAAATAATCTTGAGACCTCAAGTCAAGTCCTAGAATTTGCCACTAATAATCTTGACTTTAGCAAGCTGCTTCTTGGTTTTGAATGTGAGTTGTCTCATCTACAAAGTAAGATTATTGAAAGTATCTTTCCCATCTAACTCTATGACTCCAGGTCCCAATTACCATCAACAGGCAGGGCATCCTCCCATTCATTTATTCCTTCAACCAACATCTTTATACACCCACCAGAAATAGAAAGCTGAGTGGGATCTGCACAGGCTCACAGAGTTGGGTAGACAATGAGTTGAGTAGACAATGAGCAGTAAAAGCTAACCCAGAGGTACATAATATGCACAGTGTTAGATGAATCCATTTCCTCCTTGAATTGCCATTCTTAGGCAGGGTGAGCATATAATTTATTCCAAAGCAGGGCACTTCTGAGAGTAAAACAGGATGCTATTAATAGTTATGCTGGGGTGACAAGCATAAACCTGGACAGCCCTGGATTGCCCTAATCTTAGGATCCCACAAGGCCTAGGTTCTAGCCTTTCTAATTCTCTCTTCATCTTTCCCACTCTTCACCTCTTTTCTTCCCTCCTTGAATAGACCTCAAATGTCTTACTGTATTTACCCAAAAAGCCCATCACAAAAGAATAGCTTGCTTTGCCAAAGTGAAGACAGCACCAAGTCATTACATAATCCCTTCCGACGTTCAGAATCCATGAGCAGCTGTTCTGGAGGTGGGTGAAAATCCCTGCCATTTCAGTTTTCATAACCTGCTCAGGAGAAAGAATGTTATTTTTAGGACACAATAATTTAAAAGCTGTAGCTGGCTTGGGGGGAAATGTTTTCAACACTTTAAGGAAATGAAGTGGGCTCTGTCTTTTCTTTTTCACCCAGTGTCCAGAGCGAGTTCTTTCTTTGTAGTAATAGGAAGTGATTCACTGCCTGCTTGCACCAAGATTTCTAACCGGTGCTAAACATACCTAACTTGCAGAATTTAGAATGATTGGAATTCAGGTCTACATAGTAAATGAACCTCCTACTTCCTCCTTGATTTGGGGGGATTAAATGTTGTACCCATTGTTCCAAATGGCACAGAACATTGTCAGACACACATGGAATGAGATTCTCTTAGGTTCAATTTCCCTAAAAGCAGACCCTGAGGTAAGGACTTTGGTGCAAATAGTTTATTCAGGAGTAGGTAAGGGAGAGAGGGGAAGGAGGAAAACCAATAAAGCACATGTTAATGAATAGGCTTCTATAGTCGGCAACCGGGGCTCAATCATTCTGGGGATTCCCTGACAGGCTGCTGGAACATGCCTCACAACATCCCACGAAAGGGGCATCTGGGGCATTAATGATCGGGCATTTCCACTTGCCCTGGAGTGGATTGAATAAATCTCCCAAGGTGGGAGAATGCCTTCAGACAGAGAGACATAGCAAGTCTTCATGGCCAGCTCCAGGTAAGCAAATGACGTATGGGTGGGGCACTGATAGCATCTTCTATAGGAGTGAAAGGTTCATAATGAATCATGGATTCCTCATTTAAAATAGTTGATGGGGGAAAGAATAGTTTCTTCAACCAATAGTGCTGGGGCAACTGGATATCCACTTGCAAAGGAATGAAGTTGGACCCTTACCTCACAACATTTACACAATTAACTCAAAGCGGAAAAAAGAAACTCTCTCTATACAGATGACATGATCCTATACATAAAGAATCCTGAAAAACCCACAAGAAAACTACAAGAGCTTATAAATAAATTCAGCGAAGTGGCAGGGTACAAGATTAACATGCAAAAATCAATGGCATTTCCAATACTATGTGATGGTAGCACAATACTGTAAGTATAATTAATAAAGCTGACTGTGAGTACGGTTGAAAGAGGAAGGTTTTGGGTCATGTATGCCGCCAGAAGGAAAGCTGGAGGATAAAAACTGGGACTGCATAACTTAGTGAAACCTAGAGTGGATGATGGTCATGGTTAATTGTACAAATATAAGAAAGTCCTTACATGAACTAGAACAAATGTATATCACTATCAGTTATTAATAATACAGTGGTACATAGGAAAAATATAATTAATACAAACTAAGGTCTAGTTAACAGTAACATTGTAATATTCTTTCATTAACAGTAACAAAGGCACTATACCAGAGCTAAATGTCAATAATAGGGGGATATAAGAGGTATGGGATTTTTTTTCTGGAAGAAATGAGAATGTTTTCATATTGACTGTGGTGGTGACTTCATATATATGTGATTATACCAAGAGCCATTGATTGTACACTTGGGTTGGATTGTACGATATGTGAACAAAACTGTTTTAAAAAAAATCAATGGTATTTCTATACACTAGTAATGAACAATCTGAAGAAGAAATAAAGAAAAAAAATCCATTTACAATAGCAACAAAAATAATCAAATACCTAGAAAGAAATCTAATCAAGTATGTAAAGGACTCATATACAGAAAACTACAAAGTGTTGCTAAACGGATTATAGAAGACCTAATCAAATGGAAGGACATTCCCTGTTCATAGATTTGAAGTCAAAATATTGTTAAGATGTCAATCCTACCCAAGTGATATGCAAATTTACACAATCCCAATCCAAACAACATCTTTGCAGGAATGGAAAAGCCAATCATCAAATTTACATGGAAGACTAAGCAGCCCCAAATAGCCAAAAACATCTTGAAAATGAAGAATGAAGTTGGAAGACTCACATTTCCTGATTTTAAAACTTATTACAAAGCTACAGTAACCAAAATAGAATGGTACTTGCACAAGGATAGACATACAGAACAAAGGAATAGAATTGAGACCTCAGAAATAAACCATCATACTTTTGGCCAGATGATTTTTGACAGGCTGCCAAGTCTACTCAGTGGGGAATGACTAGTCTCTTCAACAAATGGTGCTAGGAGAACTGGATATCCACATGCAAAATGAATGTGGACCCCTACCTCATATCATATAAAAAAATTAACTCAAAATGGATCAAAGACCTAACTATAAGAACCAAAACTGTAAAACTACTAGTAGAAAACATAGGGACACAGCTTCAGAATTTTGCATTAGGCAATGGTTTCTTAGACTTTATACCAAAAGCACAAACAACCAAAGAAAAAAAAGGCAATGGGACTTCATCAAAATAAAAAACTTTTGTGCCTCAAAGGACTTCATCATTAAAGTAAAAAGACAACCTACAGAATGGGAGAAAATATTTGGAAACCACAAATCCAGTAAGAGTTTGATATCCAGATTATATATAGAAATCCTTCAATTAAACAACAAAATACAAATAATTCAATTTAAAAATGGACAAAAGAATAGACATTTCTCTGAACAAGAAATACAAATGGCCAATAAACACACTGAAAGATGCTCAATATCATTAGCCATCAGGGAAATGCAAATCAAAATCAAAACCACAGTGAGATACCATCTTATACCCATTAGAATGTATATTATTTTTTTTAAAAAAAAAAAAAGGAAAATAACAAGTGTTGAAGAGGATGTGGAGAAATAGGAACACTTATACATTGTTGGTGGGAAAGTAAAATGGTGTAGCTGCTATGGAAAACAGTTTGAGTTTGGTGGTTCCACAGAAAGTTAAGTATAGAATTACCATATGACCTGGCCATACCACTTCTAGGTATACACCCAAAAGAATTAAAATCAGGGCCTCAGACATTCATACACCGATGTTCATAGAGGCATTATGTACAATTGTCAAAATGTAGAAGCAACCCAAGGGTTCATCAACCAATGAATGGATACACAAAATGTGTGTATACAATGGAATACTGTTTGGCCATAAAAAGGAATGAAGTTCTGATGTATGCTACAGTATGGATGAACCTTAAAGTCATCAAATTTAGTGAAAAAGCCAGACACAAAAGGACAAATACTGTATGATCTCACTGATATGAAATAATCTAAATATGCAAATTCAAAGAGTCAGAAACTAAGATTTGGTTACCAGGGGCCAGTGGAGGAGAGGAATGAGGAATTAATATTTAATTGGTAGGGAGTTTCTGTTTGGGGTAACGGAAAAGTTTTGGCAATGGATGATGGTGAAGGAGACACAACTTTGTGAAGCTAATTAACAGCACTGAATTATATATTTGAAAAGGGATAAACAGGGAAATTTTAAGTTGTATGTGTTATCAAACACGCAGAAAACAGAACTGTTCAACACAGAGTGAACACTAGTATAAACTGTGGGCTAAAGTTAACACCATAATTATAATACTGTTTCATAAATTGTTACAAGGTTACCACACTAAAGCAAAATGTTAATAATATGGAAACCTGTGTGAGAGGGGGTTATATGGAACTCTGTATTTTCTGCATGATTCTCCTGTAAAACTACAACTGCTGTAATTTAAAAAAATAAAAATAAATAAAAATAAACTAAAAAAAAAAAAAACAGCGGAAAGTCGTCAAGAGATGGAGAAAGACTGAGTCCTGGGGCCATCATCTGAACCTGCAGATCCAGCTATGCCTGAAGCCAGTTGCTCCCTGGGCAGTTTTGATTACACGAGCAGGTTTGAGTTGTGTTTCAACTACAAAGTAATCTTTTTTGCTACAGAGATTAATTCATGAAGCTTTCGCTATGGACAGGGCATTGTACTGGAGGCTACAGGGACTCAGAGTTGCATGTATGAGACCCAGGCGGGGCCTCGGCAGCAAAAAGGAAAGTGAAGGCCCCTGCAGGATTACCCCTAGCTCAGGTAGGATATGGTAGTATTATGGAAGAGGTGAACTAACCGTGGTCCAGGGAGGACGTAGGAGTGACATGGAAGAGGTGAGGGTAACAGGAAGTGCTACAGGGCTTCAGAGGGGGCGTGGTGAGGATGTCGCATGGAAAGTGCCATCTGGTCAGCAGCCATTAATGTAGCTTCTCACAATATTCCATTCAAACCACTACGGAGACACGGAAAACTTACCACTCAAACCAAATGTCAGAATCTGGGAGAAATCTCTACTGATTATAAGACAGAAGGAGCTGGACCGAGAAAAATCTAAGGAGAAATTGCCTCAGGATACCTGAAGAAAAGAAAATATTTTGAACCACCCCCCACAGGCTGCCTCTGACTCACAGGCTATTATTATGATAACTGATAATTTGGTCTTGTTTGTGTTGCCTTATTTAATGCTTTTCATTTATTATCTTTTCATGTTGTTTTAATGTTTTCTATCTCTTTTCATTAAAGATTTTTATATTTTAAAAAATGGAGCAAAGACCTACATATAAGAGCCAAAACCAGAAAACTCTTTGAAGAAAATGTTGAGGTAAATCTTTATGACCATGGATTTGGCACTGGTTTATTAGATATGACCCCATAGCAACAAAAGAAAAAATAGATACACTGGATTTCATAAAAATTAAGAACTTTTGTGCATCGAGGGACACTATCAAGAGAGTGAAAAGGCAACCTACAGAATGGGAAAAAATAGTTGCACATCATATCTTTGATAAAGGGCCAGTGTGCTGGTTTGGATGTATTATGTCCCCTAAAACTCCATGTTCTTCAATGCAATCTTGTGATGGCAGACTTATTAGTGTTGATTAGGTTGGAATATTGGATTAATTTGTTTTCATGGAGATGTGACCAACCCAACTGTAGGTGATAATTCTGATTACATAATTTCCATGAAGGTGTGGCCCCTCCCATTCAGTGTGGGTCTTGATTTAATCACCAGATTCCTTTAAACATGCTGGCACAGACTCAGAAGCTGGCTGACTTAGCTCAGATATACTTGGAGTTGTGGACCTCTGACGTGAACTGCAGCTTACGGAGATATTTTGAAGACGACCATTGAAAGCTGACACTTTGGAGAATGCCATTTTGAAACACAACCTGGGAGCAAGCAGACACCAGCCACATGCTTTCCCAGCTAACAGAGGTTTTCTGTATGCCAATGGCCTTTCTCCAGTGAAGGTACACTATTGTTGATGCCTTACCTTGGACACCTTATGGCCTTAAGACTATAACTTTGTAACCAAATAAAACCCCGTTATAAAAGCCAATCCATTTCTGCTGTTTTGCAAAATGGCAGCATTAGCAAACTGGAACAGCCAGTATCCTGAATAAATAAAGAGCTCTTACCACTCAACAATAAAAAGACAAACAACCTAATTTTTACAGTGGGCAAAGGATTTGAATAGACCTTTCTCCAAAGAAGATATACAAATGGCCAAAGATGCCCAACATCATCAGCCATTGGGAAATGCAAATCAAAGCCTCTGTGAGATACCACTTCATACCTACTAGGATAGCTAAAATAATTTTTAAAAATTTACCAAAACAAAAAAAAAAAAACAAAAAGCAAGTATTAGTGTTTGTCTAAATTTGCCAAGGCTGCTATGATAAATACCACAGACTTGTTGTCTTAATCTACAGGAATTTATTGTCTCATGGTTTGGGAGGCTAGAAGTCCAACATCAAGATATTGGCAGGGCTTGCTTTCTCTTGGACACTGTAGTGTTCTAGCAACCTTCTGTCCCATGGCAATCTCTTTCTCCTTATGTCTGCTTCCCTGATTTCCACTGACTTCTTGCTTCTACGTCCGTGTTCAGTTTCCTTCACTTATAAGGACTTCAGCCATATTGATTAAAGCCCACTCTCATTCAATTTGGCCTCATCTAAATACTATCTTCAAAGATCCTTTTCACAGATGAGTCCACACTTTAATAATAACAACTTCAAAGGTCCTATTTACAAATGGGTTCACACCCCTACGTAGGACCAGGGTTAGGACTTGAACATGTCTTTATGGGGGACATGAGTCCATCCCCAACAGTGGAGATATGGAGAAATTGGAATCTTCATATATTGCTGGTAAGAATGTTGTTTCAGTTTGCTAAAGCTGCCATTATGCAAAATATCAGAAACGGATTGGCTTTTATAAAGAGGATTTGTTAGGTTACAAATTTACAGTTCTAAGGCCATAGAAGTGTCCAAACTCATCAAAAATAGGATACCTTTACTGAAGAAAGGCTGATGGCATCTGGAACACCGTTGTCAGCTGGGAGGCAGGTGGCTGGCATCTGCTGGTCCTTTGCTCCCAGGTTCTGGTTTCAAAATGGCTTTCTCCAAAATGTTCCTGGGCTTCTGTCTCTCTTAGCTTCTCTCTCTCAGCTCCTGTGCATCCTTACTTGTTCTCCCAGGGCATTTCTCTATAAGCATCTGGGGGTCCTCTGTTAGCTCCTCTGGGGCAAACTCTGGGCTTCATCTCTTAGCTTAGCATCTCCAAACGTCCTTCTGTCTGTATCTCCCAGTGTCTCCAAGCAACTGGGTCTGTGTGGGCTCTCAGCTCTCTTAAAGGACCTAATTAAGACCCACCCTGAATGGGCAGGGCCACACCTCCGTGGAAATAATCTGATCAAAAGGTCTCACCCACAGTTGGGTGGGTCACATCTCCATGGAAACAACCTAATCAAAAGGTTCCACCCACAATAAGTCCTCATCCACAAGACTGGATTAAAAGAACATGGCGTTTCCTGGGACACATAAGTTTCAAACCAGCACAAATGTAAAATGGTGCAGCTACTGTGGAAAGCAGTTTGGAGGGTCCTCATAAAGTTAAACATAGAATTACCATATGACTCAACAATTCCACTCCTGGGTATGTACCCAAAATAATTGGAAAGAAGTGTCCAGACAAAAACTTGTACATGAATGTTCATAGCAGCACTATTTATAATAGTCAAAAGTTGAAAACAACCCAAATGTCCATCAACTGATGAGTGAATAAACAAACATGGTATATCCATAGGTAGACTATTACTCAGCCATATAAGGGAATGTAGGTCTGACACATGCTACAACATGGATGGATCTCAAAAACATTATGCTAAGTGAGAGCAGCCAGGCACAAAAGCCACATATTGTATGATTCTATTTATATGAAATGTCCAGAATAGACAAACCCATAGCGACAGAAAGGAGATTAGTGCTTTCTAGGTATTTGAAGGGGAGGGTTGGTGGGGTTGGGGGGTAGGTATAGGGGGAATGAGGAGTGGCTGCTTCATGGGTATGGGGTGATGAAAATATTCTGGAACTAAGATAGTAGTGATAGTTGCACAATATTATGAATGTACTAAATGTCACTTATGATAAATTTTATGTTATATACTCAAAAATTTGTTGTCACATTAAAAAAAAAAGGAAAAGAAATAGACCATATGGTTTGGAAAAAGCATTTTTGCCTTGTAAGGTATGTTTGCCTTTAAGTAAAAGTGCAGAAAATCCAGCTGTAGCCATTGGCTGTGTAGAAAAAGCAAACTGGAACTGAAGCCCTCACCATTTGCAATTCCCATCCCCCCCCCCCAACTGTAATGGAGTAAATGAGGTCAACCTCTCCCAGTCAGGTCAGCACAAGTTTGGGCAGAAGATGATGCCATTGATATTCAGCAGAAAACTGAGACAGCAGCATTTGCAAGAGTCACGAAAGAACAAAGGCTCAAACTCCATCATCATTATCTGTACAATGCAGGTAACAACGCGGATTACCGTCGAGGGCCATGACAATTAAATCCAATGAGTAAAAAATGTCCAGTACAGGGCCTGGTGTTGACATTAGAGCTCTGAAGACAAACAAGAATGTTCAAATATGTACTACTTTAATTATTCTTAGTGAAAAAAAAATTTTTGTTTTCTTTTTGTTTATAAAAATAATACTTATGATAATTATAGAAAATTTGGAAAATTCAGAAAAGGGTAAAGATGGGGAAAACTTAACTGTAATTGTGTTTTCTGGTCTTTAATAAATATATAAACAAAATACATATATTCAGATCTTTTAAAATATAATCACATGCATATAAAATTCTTGGCACCAAACCTGAAACAATGTAAAAGCTCCAGAAATGGTACTGCTGCTGAAATTGTTGTTATCCCTCTGTTCAGAAAGGAAGGCTTAGAAAGATGTCCCTGTAAGATTTCACCACCTACACCCCTTAATTGTCCTCTGATACCTTAAGTACTGCTTTTTTCCCATGAGAATGTTATATTCTTTGTCTTTATTGAATCACTGGTTTCATTATTTGGGGGCTTATGAGCTGAATTTCTGTCTTCCTTGAGTTAGACACTGTGGTTAGTTGGTGATTCTTTTGGACTTACACTGATTGGTAGAGTTTTGAGGAACTGAGAGGGATGAAGGAAAGAGGAAATGATGAGGATAAGGTGTCAGTTGGTTTTTTCCTTCTAAAATAATTTCTAGTTAGTTTTGGATATAACAATATTTAATCAATAAATATTTAGACAATATTATCACATTGTGAGAACTTTGGAGTATTGCCATGTAAACAGCAAATGGTATGATCCAGAATCATTTTCCTCTTTCCCAGAAAAAAAATAAAAACATGCAAGCACATGTTTTGATCGGATAGTAAATATCGATATTTGTTTCCACACTCTTCCAATATCTAACTAGAAGAGCTACTTCTGTTACTTATCAAATGATCTTAATAAAACATATCCTGCTAGTTTATGATATAGAGAGTCATTTCATCGCTGGCTGGTTTAGTGTTCCTTTAAATAATACATTTCTATTTAGAATACTGATCATTCTAGATAATGTTTTAACATAAGAATTAGGCAGATCAATTCTTTCTCTCTCTCCAGTGTTCCTTCCCATAAAGCAGCCCCCTCTCCCCCGATGGGGATTGACTCATGTGCTCCACAAAGACATGTTCCAGCCTTAATCCAGTTTCCTGTGGGTGTGAACCCATTTATAAATAGTATTGTTGAATATGTTAAGGTAAGTCAGGGTGTGGACTCATTTGTGAACAGCATCTTCCAAAATCCTATTGAGATGTGGCTAAACTGAATCAGGGTGGGCCTTAATCCATATTACTATAGTCCTTATAAAGAGAAGGAATTCAGATGCAGCTTGTAGTAGAAGCTGGAAGTCAGAGTAACCCACAGGAGGAGACTAAGGACAGCAATCACCAGGTGACAGAGGACTTCCATCACCAGAATGCTAGACTTTGGGGAGAAAAACATCTCAATTTTGAACTTCAAGCCTTCAAAACTGTGAGACGATAAACGCTTGTGTATACATATAATCACATTTGGATCCAGTTGGGATACCTCTATGCATATGGTTTTGTATCCTGTTTTTCATATAGGATAACATGAGCATTTCTGAATGTCACTGAAAATTCCTCAAAACATTTCTACCTTCTGAATCATATGGCTATGCCATAAACCATTTGGCAATTCTTCTCCAAATTTCCATTTGTAGTAACTGTGGTGAACATCTTTGTGCTAAACATTTGGCCTCTGTTTATTTCACTGAGAGGTACTCTCAGGTATGGGATTATGGAGTTTAAAGAAATGAAGTCAAAAGTCTGAGGGTTACGTTAAGGAGCCTACTCCCACCAGCGGTTCCTTCTGGAAATCTGTGATATTCAGAAATGTCTCTTGGCTGTGGAGTTGCAGGCCAGGCCTGCCAACATATGAGATCAGAGTCCTCCAGTTTGCAGGAACCCTAGAGATTATCTCCTCCCACACCCTCCTTGTTTTTCAGATAAGGAAATTGATTCTCAAAGAGTTTAAGTCATTTGCAATTTTGGGCAATTAACCACTGCTTCTCCTCGGCACACACGTAAGCCCTTGATAAGTCTTGCTGAGAGCAGCACAGACGGACCAGACTTGGCCAGCCCAACAGACTCCGGACTTTAGCTGTTTTTAGAAATTAAATTATATCATGACACAGGAGATGGAATGACCTGACGGTGGGGTTGCCCAGCCAGAAAGGAGGGTATGTTCTTCTGGAGCTCAGGAGCTTGAAAGGGCACATACTTCCCCATCAGCTGACTACACATAATAAGATAAAATATCTCTTCCTATATTTGAAAGAAACACGAGGTCTGGTGGAGTGCCTAAGAGCAAAAATAAACCTTCAGGAGGAACATAGTTCATTGGGTCAGACTAAGTCAGGGTAACACACACTCAGAAAGACAAAGTCCTTTGTTGGAGGCAGCTAGTTCTTCGCTAAATGGAGACTTGGACTCCCAGGCATGATGGATGTGGCAGACATCATCAGAGCCTTACACATATCCCCTTAGCTCTCAACATTCCTAAACATGCCAACTACTTCCCATTGCAAGCACCTAAGAAGTTTGGCCTCAGGGCTCTTTCTGGCTGCAGGAGTCTTGCTCAGGTCCATCTGGGCAGGCAGCTGGAAGTGCAGGGAGACACCATCATCCCCCGGAGCAGGAGTTGCTGTTTTAATGTCCCAGCTTCCTTGTCCCTCAGGTAGGACAAATTTGATTCACTGTTCTATACCATCTCCCAGATGATCACAGCAGGAAACTGCTCATTAACACACCCTGTACTGGTTTACTTTCCTTCCTTGTCTCACATTCCTACTTCCCTCCTAGTTCTCCCTGGTATCAACACCACCACCACCACCCAACTTGAGTCCTTGTGTCAGGTCCACTTCTGGGAGAATCTATCCTAAGACAATATAGTCGTTTGAGAATTAATTGTGGGAAATCCTAATATGAAAAACTTCAATTATACTAGATGTGATAGACGCAGATTGATAAAGAAGTACAATTCGCAAACAAGGATATCAATACAAAAGTTATAACTATTCTGTATTTTGAAAGCTAGAGGAAAGACATGTTAAGCAGATACATGGAAGATATTTTAAAAACCCAAATGGAACTTCTACACATGAAATATAGAGAAAGAAGCAACCCAGAATAAGCACTGGCAATGGCTGCAGAGGAGGAGTAAAATTAGGTTCAGGTACATGAAACAGGGGTAAAAATTAACAGTAGCTAGGACAAGGGAGAAGTTCATTTCTCTTTCATGTAAAAGAAACCTGAGACCAAATTTGGAAGGGTACCTCCATTGTGCCACCAGGGATTCAGCCTCCTATCTTTCAACCCTCCATCCTTGGTACATCCTTGGAAACTTTCATCATTTAGGTCATATAGGGTCCAAGACGGCAACTAGGGCCCCAGCTATTACATCCACATTCTAGACATCAGGAAGAAGGAAGATCAGGATAAAAAGGACCCCTAAGGGATCAACTCCATGTAAGTAGTCTTTCTGGAAGTCCCACAGAACTCTTCTACTTACATACTATTATCTAGAGTGTCTTAACATGGCAGCACCAGCTGCAAGGGAGGCTCAGAAATATACTGTCTTAGCTGGGTGCATTGCTAAAATCAGAGTGGTGTTACTAAGGAAGAAGGAAAGAATGACTGTTGGTTCAGGTAACTAGCCTTATTAAGAAAGACTCAAGAATTGGAGTTGTTTGGGGCAGAGGGCTAGAATGGGAAGGACAGGTTACAGGGGTTAGTTGAGTTTCTATTCACATGTGCAGAACAAAGCAATACCCAGATAAAAACAAAAACAAAATTTAAAAGTTTCTGTATCCACTATCTATGGCTACATAACAAATCACCCCAGATTTTAGTGGCTTAAAATAACAGTAATTTATTATTTCTCTTGATTTTAGGTTTAGCTGGGCCCAGCTGGGTGATTCTTCCACTAGTCTCACCTGGAGTCACTTATGCAGCTGCAGTTAACTGACAGCTCAATTGGGTCTGGAGGGGCTAAGAGGGTCTCATCCACTCGCCTGGAGCTTTAGTGCTGGCTATCCGTTCAGCCTCTCGCCACATGGTCTCTCATCACTCAGTGGTGTAGCGTAGGCAGTCAAGAACACAAGAAAGAGCTTTGGAAATGTA